>NC_056620.1:14370276-14677040 GCF_018340385.1 Cyprinus carpio
TAATGAAGACAATGTGATCTGCATAATCTAAAATGATTTTGGATGATGTGCAAATCTAGGAGGACTCCAGGTGGCAAATGCAAACCAGTTGTTTGGGGAGCCTAAAACCAGCGGCAGAACGAGATTGGGGAGCCGTTGCCATGGAGACGGCGAAACTCACCAGGGAAGCCACGTTTATTAGAGGGTGAGATCAATATTCTGCCAGTGATGTCACTGGGAGAATTTCAAGTGGTGTGAATCAGTGTGAGATGGGATGAAGGAAGGAAGAAAACAAGCTCTAATTAAGCACCTGATGTGGCGGACCACTTCCTGTCATTCAGACAGAGCCTAGTGATGCTGTGTCATGTACTCGTTAATATGTCTAATTCAGAAGCAGTGTAATGCCAAACACCTGCATCTCAATATGAAGGCAAGGTCAACTCCCAATTGCAGAACCTCAAAGTTTCTGACACATGTTTGGTGGAAACAATATCAGTTATGGACAGGAGTGAATGTAGTTATGAAGAGTCACTTTGACTTACTTCACCTCTGCGCTGAGTGTAAACATTGAGGGAACTACCTGCATCTTCCATGTTAATCTTGTCCTAAACAGTGGAAACGTGATGAAGTACCACTCAACAAGATATTGGGCGAATTCCACTGAAAGTTAACATAACTATGCCCTGCTTATTCTGAAGGACAGAGCACTTGAAGTCAGCACTCTGAAGGGTGCAGGGCTTAACTTCGTTGTGTGTACACATTTGGAACATCTTACACAAAGATAAATTTTATTTGATTGTTACCTTGGCAACATACATTAACAACTAATTATATTCTTACACTTGTTGTAGCAAATAAAACTTGCGTCAAATTTGGCCTTGTATCATTATTTTGAATTTATTTCAACTTGTGTTCTGCTTTTGTTTCTGTTTCTACTTTTGGTATATAAACAAGGTTCAATTCTAAGAATTTTATATTTTTCTTTGGGTTTGTGATTAACAAATAAATGTCCTCAGTTTAAATAATTAATTGTGAGGATGTTTTACCAGGAATCACATGAGCAGGAATGACAAAATTGCTTAGTCTTGAATAGTCTTTACTTCCTTATAGGACGTGAGCGCTGTTGTGTCATGTCGCAAATCCATTTCTCTTTCAGGTCAGAAGCAGCGCAAATGCTTGGAGTATATCAGAAATAGAATGGGACCTTAGTTTACTGTCTGGGATTTGTTTTGTCAATCCGTTCCACATCCTGTGTAGACAGAATTGCTGATTATAACGGATTCCATCGTCTATAGTCGTGTTGCACGCTCGCGTCCAATGTAAACATGGGGTTAAATTAGGAAAGAGCTCCTGATCTCATCAGTGAAACATTTTGTTTGTTTGATTTACTTTATTATGGATTTGTTTTTAAACAACACAGATGCAGGCTGTTTAGAGAGACTGAAAGTAAAAGATAATAAAGTGCTGAGTCTGACTATATTGGATCCAATGGTAATGTCGCAACACATAAGTGTGAGTAAATATGTTTTTATCACCATCGCATTGTCTGTTCCAGACCGTTTGATATACTGTTATATACTATTTATACATTTTTAACCTAAATGACCCATGTTGTTTTCAGAGTATGTCAAAGTAGCATCCATCTGGTATTTTAATAAGCAAAACTATAAGCCAATCATAGCAGAGGATGTTTACTTGCGAGTCTTGAATGTGCCCCGCCTATAGAAACAGACCGTTCTGCAGAGAGGCTCAAAAACTGGATAGAAAATAGGCTATTACTTCTACATTTTTTAAAAATGTAAACTCACACTAACATTAAAACTGAACCTCAGAGAACATTATAAAATAATAATAATAAAAAAATGCAGTGAGAATTATATGAACTCTCTGTAATGATCTTAAGGAAGGGCCATTTGTGATGGGATTTAGACCCTTTGAAAAGCCTCCAAAAGCTTTGTCACCTTCAGTAAAGTCAGCTGAACAATAGAAAAAAAAGAACAAGTCAAAAGAATAAAACAAAACAACAACAAACCCAAACTAAAACAACATGGCCAAAAAAAAAAAAAAAAAAAAAAAAGTAACCAAGCCAAACTAAAACAACAAAGCCAAATAAGCAAAAAATCAAACAAAACAACAACAATCCAAAACAAAACTGTTTGATAACATCATTCAAATCAAACAATTTTGAGTTGCATGTCACCTTCAGAAAAGTCAGCTACTCAAAAAACAAAACAAACAAACCAAACTAAAAGACAAAAAACGAATTTACTAATAAAACTAACAAGCAAAAAAAATCAAACAGTCCCTTAGGAACAGCCCTTTGAGTAGCCTCCATGCACAACTGCAACTGCATGTCACTTTAAGTAAAGTCAGTCAGCAATGAAAATCCCAAAAGCCCAAACAAAACCAAAAATATATACAGCATATATAAACAGTTGCCCAAAAGCCATCAGCCAAGAATGTGCAAGTGCAGCCTGATGCCTGCTAGACAATTTAAAATGATGAGTGGCCAGGAAATGTGTAATAATAAAATGACAGTTATCTTCCTTTGAGCTGAGAGCAACGAACAGTCCTTTTTACCACACTGGCTAAAACATAAGAGACTGGACTTCATTACAGAGAAGCCAAAGTGACCACAGCTGTTAACCCTGAGCTCTACCAATCCAATGGATCTGAACCATTTGAAACAAAGTGAATCATAGTGGCTGATAAAATAAAAGACGACAGTCAAGAGAGGGGAAAAAAAGGCCGTACCAATTAACTCTTTATTTCTGACGTCCAAGGCCATGTTTCTGAGTGCAGTAGCGACGGCACACACCACACGGTCGTTGTCTATCCTCAGCAGCTCCACGAGGATGGGCAGACCCTTCTCTTTCCTCACCGCCGCACGGATGTACACCGACCACTAGGGGAGACACACACACACACACACAAATAAACAGGTGTAAGTCGCCAAATATGACAAATGACACCTTTTGGCCACTTTGCTATATATAATTCTACATATCAGCAGTTTTCAGGAGAGCATGAAGTGTATCGTCATAGTTGGATATGCCATGTGGGTAAATGTCTGTAAAGTGTCTCATTTTGGATCAGCCCCCCGCTGACAGTGTAATCACACTCCCCAGGTTACAGTGAAAGACTAATACTAGCTCAGAGCTCTAGCTCTCTGAGGTTCTCTATGTATGACCCCAGCTGTGGGATAAGCCTTTATCAGTGATGGAGTGTCAGCTCAGATTAGACTCTGTGCTACCCTGCACTTCTGCTTTAACGGGGGAGACCGAAGCATACGGCCCAGCAGGCATCCCCTCATATTTCTCATTTCTGATGACCTCTGTATGTGTGCATAAAAAAAGAGAGTGACAAAAACACAATGACAGAGAGGCTCTGTTCCAAAATCTTGTAAGCTGCCTACCTAGTAAGCAGAGCATAGGCTCACTCCAGAATTAAAAGTTGTTTCAAATTCATATTTTTACAATTTAAAATACCTGTTTGCTATTTTAATATATTTAAAATTTTAATATATTCCTGTAATGGCAAAGCTACATTTTTAGCATCATCACTACAGTCTTCAGTGTCACATGACCCTTCAGAAATCATTCTGATATGCTGATTTAGTGCTAAAGAATCATTTCTTATTAACACAGTTGTGCTGCTAAATCTTTTTGTTAAAACCATGATACATTCTATCCCCAAGATTCTTTGTTGTAAAAAAAAAAGTTCAAAAGAGCAGCATTTATTTGACAGAATTTTTTTGTAAATGACTTTACTCTCTTTTGATGTCTTTTTTTGCATTCTTGTTGAAAGTATTAGTTTCTTCCAAAATAAAGATCAAAAAGCACAGATGAAAACAATTATATAAAATAAATAAATAAAACTATTAGTAAAGCCTCTTTCATAGCATACATTGTTTTCTTGAACATGCACAAATCTTAAACGCTTTATGGCCTGCATATATTCACCACTGACACATCAATACTGTAATCATGGTTTGATGTTGCATAATCACCAAACAGCAAAGTACAGATTGATTTGAATGATTGCGTGCTCCCTTTATCTGTTGCTAGTTGAGTGACTTGAATGCTGCACTGCTCCAACACCATGAAAAACCCTCTGCTTGTGTGATGAATTTATTTTTTGAAATTCTAATTTATGTATTTCAGAAAATAGGATGGGGGTAATAGTCTGGAAACACAAATATTTTTCCATTCCATAATTCTTTTTTCATATTTATCCAGTACTGGAAATGACTAAAAATCTAATTCCACCTGTGCCTATGTAGTGTGTTTCAAATGAATCACTTGTGAGGTTCGTTTGCAGTTAGGATGCTGCCTAATATGGTGTCTAACAAGTGACCTCGACAAGTAACGAGCAACAGAACATTTCTTCTGTCTCTTAGTTTCTATTTCTGTGGCGTTTTGCCATCAGTGGTAAAATCTCATCGGTCCGAAATCCTGCTCCACACAGGTATATATTAAAAGTCAAATTGCCTGGAATTGTGCTAAATCAGGCAAAGTACATCACAGAGGCAGCTTACTAGGTTTAGAAACAGAAAAAATTGCACTAGAAATGAGTGTGTGGAAATGTAAATCTGTCATATAGTTAAAATCAACGTCACAGTTCATTATTATAAGTAATGCAATAAAAGAAATATCCTTGAAACTGTAATTGAAAAGGAGTTTTTGACAAGACAGCATTCTTCACGCTTGAGCGTTTTTTGATCCGTTTTAAGTTAAGGGCTTTGTTTCCATTTCCTAGTACACACAGCGTGGGATTTGATAATCCCACCGTCCAAGATGGACTTTGAAAACATAAACAGAGAGCTTAGTTCACACATATTAGATGAGGGCTCAATGTCAGCTCTTCTAGATGAACAAACAGAGCAGACAATTATGGGAACTGGACAAAATAGGCAAACAGACCCCGTCTCTCGCTTTCTTTTACTTTCCTGTTTGTCTCACCAACAAACTCAACCCAACAGCAGACACGTATACAACCTGTTGCCCGGTAGGTGTGGAGAGGGGTCTCAGGGACGCCGCTTTCATTTAACTTCTTGAAGGGGGTCTAAACCTGTTATGAGACTTCAAAACCAATCCAATCCCATTGCATCTGTCTCCATCTGAGAGTATTGATCTTGCAGAGCATATCGGGTGGATTAGAGCTCTCGAGCAACAGAGGTAAAAAAAAAAAAAAAAGAAGAAGCTTTTGTCGCTGATAGATGGTGAAAAGGATGTGAGAACAAAGAGAGAAGCAGGGGCCAAAAGGGAGATTGGCACTGGTTTTAACATCTGATGAAAGCAAGTCTTTTCAGGTCAGGAAAAATGCAATTTTACACCATTTCTTCTTGCACCGTTCAAATTTAGATCCTGACAACAGCGAATAAAACCTTCTGTAAAAACAATTCAAGAAAACATATCAGGTACCAGAGTGTAATGCTACGGTGTTCTGAGTGGTTTTTATCATGCTGCTATGCAGCTCTTTGTCCGATGGTAGGTGGACTAAGTCAAAAGAAAACTGTCCCAGTGGACAAGTGCGTTGCCATATAATACCGTTGTGTTTACGGGCGTCCTGAGTTTGAATCCCAGCTCCTAATTAGTGCCATACCTCCCACTTCACTTCCTGTTTGCTCTCAACTGTCATATCGTAAAAAAAGGCAAAACACCAAAAAAAAAAAAAAAAAAAAAAAAAAAAAACAGTCTTGGAAAATACTAGCAAAAAAAGTCAGATAAAATATAGAACAATATGTCACATAGTCAATTGTTATACTTTGAAGGCATAAAAATAAATAAATAAACAGATAAACATCGTAATGTTCTTTTTTATTATTTGAATATTAAATTATTTTTGTTTAAGGCCCTCAATGCTAAGTATACATTGGCTTACACTGGCTTAAAAAATACATGATTAACCATTTTAATATATTTTTTAAATTCTTTAAATACTTTTAATGTTAACGACCTCTAACCCTACACCAAGTAAACATTTGCCCTCAGACAGACACCAAACTTGTATTTACTACAAGTTCTCTACTTGTATTTTAAACAATATTTATTGCATCCCAAGCCTTATCTCCAGCACAGACAGATACATCCACAAGCTGACTGACCGTAGGGCTTACCTTCCAACTCCCAGCAGCCAGGTTCTGCAGTGCCCCGGCGGCCCCCTCCAGCGTGTCCGGGTTTGAGCACTCAGACAGGAGGGTGAGGTAGGGCTTTACTATCGAAGGATGCCACAGCATCTGAATGCCTTTGGGGGGCTCAGCAGTATCTGGCAGTGGTCCCACACCATCCCACTACAGAAACAATGATGTGACATGAAAAACAAGTCAGTCAGACAGGAAAACACACAAAATCCATCGCCATCAGCATCTTAATCCTTATGAAGGGGCATTCACACTGACATAAATCTGCAGTGACAAAGCAACTTGATTTATTTTCAATGAACGTGATATGACAAAGAAGTTAATGTGATTTTACTCTTCAGCATGATTTATATATACCCTAGCATTCAAAGGTTTTTAAAAATGTTTTTGAAAAAAAGTTGATTTTATTCACTAAGGCTGCATTTATTTGTTAAAAAATACAGTAAAACTAATGTTTGGAAATATTATCTTAAACTTAAAATAACTGTTTTTGGTCACACTTTAGTTTGGGGACCAAATCTCATTATTTTTAGTAGCTATTATTACAGTCTTTAGAATCACATGATCCTTCGGCAATTCATAAGAAACATTTCTTTTTCAGTGCTGTTTTGATGCTTAATATTTTGGGGAAAAATGTGTGGAAATGGTAATACTTATTTGTGTGGAAATCACAATGCTTTTTTCAGGATTTACTGATCAATAGAAAGTTCAAAGAAGAGCATTTATTTGAAATATAAAAATTTGTGTAAATTTTTTTATGTCTTTTACTATCACTCATTAATCATTTTAATGCAGCTTTGCTGAAAAAAAAAAAAAAACTTTTCTTAACTTACTGATCCTTAACTTTGAACAGTAGTGTGTCAATACAATAAAAAAAAGCTACAAGGAAAACTGTGTCAGAAATTATTCTAAGCAAGTCGTATTCATAAATTAATAATCATTTCTCTTCATCGTTATATACTACGCACTGCAGCAGTTTGTATACTTTACAAACACTTTCATCTCCAGAGTGTTCACTTTTAGTGTCAAGAAAAACTTTCATTTTTATCTCTTTTTTTTTTTAATCAGATTTTCTACAGTTATGACCACCAATAACATTAAGGCATCCGCCTACTAGCAACCATCAGTACAGAGACCTGGCGAACTCCTGAGATAAAATCGCTGTCATTTTGTACGGGTCAAAAGGCAAATGTAACCCCCTGCACATATACACAAACACCACATGAGGAGATCTCTTGACAAATCGTGGCCTGAATAGACCCAAAACTGGGCAGGAATGACGAGCTGTAAGTCTGCTTTTGAGGCGTGTGGGTGAGTCAGTTTGAAAAGTGCTGGTCTCACAGGCTGACCTACTTTCAGCAGAGCAACTTGTGAAATACCTCAGCATCTTAAACTAGCTCTGGCACTCAGCCTCACTCTCCCTTCATTATTAATGAGTCTGTTTTCATCTCCCCCCATTCCTGCTCGGGGGAGCGGCTCTGTTGTTCAATCAACTGCTGGAGGGTGGAGAAGCCCCGTGAGGCTGCTGCTCTTCCCATACGGTGAACGCAGAAGAAATGGTAAGAGGTTGAGAGGAGACTTGGTTTAATCTGTTGTTTCACTATATGCAAACAGTGAGGGCAACATTTCGCAAACATTCAGTCTGTTCATAAATTATCAATGAAAAAGGTGCTTGCTAAGGATGGCATCAGGGTCAAAAACACATCGCACACATCCAAATCTTTCAACTGATTAAAAAATAATGACACCTCTTCTTTGATGGACATGTTTTCAATTTCTGGAAAAAAAAAATTAATACATGTTGTAACTATCCAGAAATTGTAAAAAAAGAAACAAAGTTTCATTAAAGTCTAAAATCCTTGAAAATTTTTATTATTATTTATTTAAAAACACAAGCAATGACGCAGTTTTAAAATAGTTTTAAAATATTATTAATATTTGGTGATCTTTTGTCTGCCAACGTGAGAGTTGTGCAACCAACAGGCAGGTAGAAATTTTGTTGTCATTTGACAAGAAAAGTTACAGAAAATATGACAGGAATTAATATTTAAAAAATTTATATTTATACATTTATATAATTTTATTATTTACATTTAACAATATATATTTTAATATACACTGTCCTTCCGAAAAAACAATATTTCGTTGGACTGCCTTTAGCTTTGATTATGGCACGCATTCGCCGTGGCATCATTTCGATAGGCTTCTGCAATGTCACAAAATTTATTCCCATCCAGAGTTGCATAAATTTTTCGCCAGGATCATGTATTGATGATGGGAGAGTCAGACCGCTGCGCAAAGTCTTCTCCAGCACATCCCAAAGATTCTCATTGGGGTAAAGATTTGACTCTGGACTCTGTGGTGGCCAATCCATGTGTGAAAATGATGTTGCATGCTCACTGAACCACTCTTTCACAACTTGAGCCCGATGAATCCTGTCATTGTCATCTTGGAATATTCCCGTGCCATCAGGGAAGAAAAAATTAATTGATGGAATTGATGGACCTGGTCATTCAGTATATTCAGGTAGTCAGCTGACCTCATTCTTTGGGCACATAACATAATCATCCATGCAGTAATTATCCAATGGGAGGATCTTAACTATTTGCTTAGTTAAATCCAGGTGGTGACTTTTTTTTTGGACGGGCAGTGTATCAGGTGATGATTAACATTTAAAAAAAAATCTAGATTTTTGTAAAAAAAATAAAAGAAAATCTGTTAGATATTAGGCAGACAGACAGATTTTCAGAATATGTGTCTTTCTGGGCATCTAAAATGAGTCAAATCTGCCTAAATACTACTCTTATAGCTTTTCAAAACCCAAAATGAGAGTTACTCCTTAAATCTAAAAATGACAATGTGATCCTAATGCTTCTTCTGAGCTATCAGAGCGTAAAACAGCATCTCAAATTGTCAAAAACTTTCTCTTTGCCCTTTTCCTGTCAGCAAGCTTTGAGCATAATGAGCGCTCCATGCCCCATTTCTCAGAGTAAACTCAAAGAAGGGTATCAGTGCTTGGTGGGCTGAAATTGCTCTGGTTTACATACTCTCCCCTCTCAGTCAATTAGCTACGCTAAACGCCACTGCCCTGCCCGACAGAGCCGCGGTGGCAGCACGCTCTGGTTTCCTGGGCTATCTCGCTGCCACTTAGTGATAAATGATTTAACAGAGTACATTAGCCTTCTGTTGCCCGGAGGCCCAGGTGTCCTCTTTCAAAGCATCTCAGCTGAGGAGAAGGTCCGGCACATGATACGAGAGGGCACCTTAGGTTATGGGGAGAAATAGCCCTCTTTACAGTCCAACAGACAGAGACGGATGACTCTGGTATCCTTGCACATCCTTCCTTCTGTAATCTGATAGGAGGAGACACATCTGACTGAATCCTAAAACAGATCTGCAAAATCATGTATGGGATTTGAGGTAATGAATGAAGGAAATACATCTTGAATGTTCAAACAGTCTATGCTGTCATAATCTCAACAGAGCAATAGCTTTGATGTATTATTCGGCTCTGACTGCTTTTAAAGTTTTACCGCTTCTTGCTAGGCACGTAGCAAGTGGAGGTTGTTGTGACGGACATCTCTTTTGCAGCAAATGCAGGTTTTATTTTAGTTTAGGAGGATTATATTCAGCTATCGGTGGCTACAGTATATCACCAGCTATTAGCTTTATGGCTTTATGGTACGAGACATATCCAGAGGGAGTTGTGTTACACAACTGCTCTCCCACCTTCACGCTCCCCCTCTTCGTCTGCACCGAGGATCTCGGCTGACTTTTGCTGCGTGAGATTAATGAAGAGTTTCCTCTGCTATAGAAGAGTCGCCTGTAAAAAAACTGGGTTTTCCCCCTCCTTTAGTCTGACACCCACAAACACTGTGATTTATCAGCCGTAGAGCATGTCACTGGGGAAACTCTGTCTGTCTGTGCGGCTCTGTGTAGGTGGTGAGCGTTACGTTTGCAGAGGAAGTAACTGATAAAAGGGCGGTGTGTAAATCTGTTATTTGGGGAATAAATATAAACATAAATTGGCATTATTTTGAGGCAACGAGGGGTGTAAAAGGAAGCTGAATATGCTGATTGCGTTATTAATAATTTGATATGAAATGCCTACTTTTTGCTGGGATCTCTTTCAAAAGCAGAGAAGCATTTTATAGTGAAATAAAGCCCTCTTTCTCTAGCCAGTCAACACAAAATGACGTTCACAACCTGTTTTACTTCCATTTGACATAAGTGAAAATTAGGGCATATACACACACACACAGACACATAAAAAAAAGCTGAAAATACAGTAAGATTTGCAACAAGTATTAACAAATCAGATAAGGGTAATAATGTATAACTTGATTTCCTGTTGACTTCAAATAGCCTCTTTCACTATACTCTGGACTATGATTTCCAAAGTAAAGTGTGTTAGAGTCATTGTCAGCAGGTGAGGGATACCAATGCCTGTAAAGGATGCATCAGGTGGCCTACCTGGTCCAGGGACTTCTTCTTCTTTTTCTTCTTTCCCCAGCAGCCTGAGGTCTCTCCGTCCTTCCCGCTGGCATCGCTACACAGGAGACCATCCAGCTCGTCCGTCCCCATCTGCTGTCCCTGAGACGTTTCAGCTGCAAGCCGATACGAGAGGTTCCTCAAAATGCATACACAGTTTTCTATGGTCTGGCAGAGAAAGAGAGAGACAGGGCAGGTATTAGTCTAGCACCACTGAGCTCTTGATAGAGCCCATCTGGCCAGAGGGGCCAAATTTCATCTATTCAGCTCATGCTGGTTCTGAGACGAGAGGAAACACACATTTGTTCAAACACACAAATACACACTCACACACACACACACACACAGGTCTGAATGCACTTCTTGTGCCATCATAACGATAAGCAAGTGTTCGGAAAAAAGCAGCCATTACAGAAGGCGTCTCAAACTACTGGCTTGCAAGATTTCATTTCATTTCAGTTCAAAATTAAATTCAACCTCTTTTTAGAGGTTGATTTAGTAGTTTATCCTGAAATTTGGCCTGCAAATCAGTTTCTCTAAAGGACTGTTGAAGTCAAAAATAATGTCAAATAAAATAAAGTAAAATATAAAAACGTAAAAATTAATATTTGGAAAAAAACGAACATAACCCCCCCTCCCCTTCTTAATTAAATTAAGAAATATAAAAAATTAGAAATGTATTGTTGTAAAAACAGTTGTATTTGTTTTTAACTGACAGACATTTAATTAATTAAAGAAATAACAAAAAATTGTTGCCAACAATACCAAGCCAAGGGCCACCGACCTTATATAATATAAATTATTATTACAATTATTATATTATTGTTGCTTTTGTTAAAATAATAAAAAGATGGTCACAAGATAAATATTCAGATTTCTTCCCCCCAGTAGTCTGTTTTATTCAAACAATTATGAACATTTTTGCATTTAGATACAGGAGAACTTTGCCTGTTGAATATTAAAAACAAATGAACACACAAAAAAATCTGGATCTCCCCGTCTGCCATGCAAATCTACTGTTCCTGCTCATTCCCAGACTGTTTCTCTTCTCTCCACTTTCCCTAATTGCATATTCAATTATTAGATCTGTCAGCATTAATATTTTTATACTTAGAATTTTTGGGGGATCAAACCGTAACCACCCACGACAGCCACACGTGACAATAAATGACGGAATTCTATTTCAGGAATGATTTTTATTTTCTGCGTCGTCTCAGCAGGAACAACATACAAAATGTGACCATGATAATCTCAGGTAATGATTATGTGTCTTATTCAATGTAAAAAGTGTCTAATGTGAGTTTGAATATTATTTTCCGTGACCTTTATAGCCATAGTGAAAGCAACAATATATATTTTACCTCAGATCTTGAAAATAAATTTGGCTAAAGCAAACTTACGTTAAAACTATGAACTCACTGTGAACCAACATCCATATCAAAGATGATCTTACTCACTCACTCACTCACTCAAAACTGTTCAGTCCAATCACATTTGAATCATCTATTTTCAGTGTCCACTTTTCTTTTCTTCACACCATGTTTTTGCTGTCACATCGTATATCTACTTTGTGTCAGCACGTCATAAATAGAACGAGTCAGCAGTTTTCTGTCAGGGATTTGTCACGCTGCATCCAGTGTAGACAGCATCACTGATTATAATAAGTTCTATTGTATTTTGTTGCGTTGCGCCGCGCCTCTAACGTCTGGTGAAGACACAATGAAAGTTAATGTCGCTTTCTGATGCTGCATTTGAAATTTCATGCCACATTATTTGAAATTAGAGTGGGCCAAATGTTTTTCTCTCGTGGGCCGGATGTGGCCCGTGGGCCGCCTATTGAGGAGCCCTGAATTAGATGATTTGACATTAAGATCCCTGTTTTAGAGAAAGACATGTCTAGGGCCTGTCAAAGACAGCAAGTTTACATCCTACAGTCTTTAAAACTTCTATCTTGCCCTCATATTTTCCTCTCTCATGTCTCTCTTTCATTTCATCTAACTTTCTCATTTTCTCGGTCTCTGTCTTTCTCTGAGTGTTGGCTGGGAGTGTTTATGAAAGTACTTAATTATATGTCTGACACGGTCTCCCATTTAAATGTGATTAAAGGATATACTCGCAGATGGGGAAAAATGACCAGCCAAATCCATCGGCTCACACTCCATTTAACAGGGTATTACAAGGAGACACAGCAGAGCAGGCACAATGCTTGACAGCAGAAAATAGAAAATAAATGCTCGCAAAATGATGATGAAAAACGAGCATTTTTCTCAATCTACATGTTTTTCTTTTTTTCCCTATTATGGAACGAGGAAGACCATGCCCTGCACAAACAAAAATAATGACTGTAATCAGAGAAACGCTCAGAGAATTATGCACTGGCATTTAATACGTACAGAAACATATTGACTTACAAAAACCTAGACATGGCTGACCTTGCTTTCTCCATGGTTTTTGAAGAAAACAAAACAAGTTCTGCTTAAATTTTCCTGGAAATGTGCTACATAATGAATGTCGCACCTGGTGAAATTTGGGGCAGCACCATCTCTCTTACTGGCAGCAGTTTACAAGGTCACCATTTTAAATGTTAACAGTCAACAGGAGGGAGCTTGACCAACCGCAGGTTAACAGCATATTAAGACCATGGGCAACTTGCTTTCAGCAATTATAGCTCTGCTGGGCCAACACCTGGCGAAAACAGCTCTGGGCAAATCACCACACATAAAGAAATTGGAGTGATTAGGGTAATTGCCCTTTTTCGAAGCCAGTGTGATGGGTAAAATGGTTGCTGTTGCTTTTTTGAGTGTTTGTAATGTGTTAAAGCACACTGATGGATGAAAAAGAGTGCTTAGTGCTCTAAAAGGAGCTAAATGGACATGTATAGGGAAGAAGAAAAGGTGTAACCATAGGTTAGAGGTGCACTTACAGAATTAGTATTTTTACATTTAGATGAAATTCAAAAGGTCGCAGTAAAATGGGGACAAATGGCACAGCGGCAAAGCCCACCAGCTTATTGGTGTGATTTTAAGTCTCAAGTGCTTCAATATGTCTGACGTTTTTTTGCTCTGACCTGTATTTTGAGGGCAGTGGAATGCATGAGAAGAGTCCGGATATCAGATTTTTAGCAACACATGCATAAAACCAAGCATACATTCTTTGTTCTGCAGAACACAAAAGAAGATAGTTTAAAGAATAACTCATTGGGGTCCAAAACAATACTGGACCCAATATACAACCAAAGACTATTGAAATGTTGTTCAAAATATCTCAAAGATCATCTTACAGGTTTGGAACGACATGCGAATGAGTAAACTAATGACAGAGTTTTTATTTTTGAGAGAACTATTCCTTTAATATAGCGTCCACCAATGTTCAAATTAAACCTATGCCATTGTTTTTAGCTTATTAGTTTTACATAGCAAAGTATACTTTGGTTTTACATGTTCTCTAAGGTAAAAGGTCAAACAAATTTTTCAGTTCCACTTCATTTGAAGTGGCCTTAACTAACTACTATGTACTTACATTTAAATTAAGCATTTGGTACAACGCACTTTCTGTGAACATATATTTTAAAAAATACTTGCTTGTAATTACATCTGTAATGATTTCCTATAATTACATTTATAATTACTCTGTTGACCTATCCCTTACACCTTAAACCTACCCATACCACCAAACCTGTTCCTAACTTTACCGTATCCCACCTCAATAGCAGCAAAAGTGTTTTGCAATACAATATAAACTAGAAGGTTTAGTGACATCACAACTTTAGTTTAACCCTCTGGAGTCGATTAACGCGTATACGCGTTTTGGGGTATTTTCTCCTGATAACCCCGAAAAGAACTTAAATTACACTTTCAGTTTTGATCGTACAGATAAGTGCAATACATCAATCGAATCTGTAACGGGTCTACTTTTTTTTGTATACAGACATAATAACAACAAAACTTTGTGCACTTATAAAATAAAGATAACAAACAAGGAGTGCTGTCTGCAGCCTTTGTCTGCGCTGATCTTCAAAAACAAATGCGTCATTAAAATGAACTGTAACTCAGTGAATACTCAACGAAGAGACATGAGAGAGATATCTATAGAAAGCCTGACATGTCTACTTTTAAACTAAACAAGTGCTGCCGAAAACAAATATTCTGTGATAAAGTAATCCATATGAAAACAACGCGATGTCCTTTTTTCACGTCTCCCTTCATTATCTTCTAATGCGACCACGCCCCCGCGCCGAGCGCGCTTTTGAGATTCAAATGTTTCACTGAAGCGCGCGGCTTTTGAATACGCCCACACAAAAGAAGACAACGCAGCGAGACTGTTCTTCAAGTTTTTATTATTTTACTGTTTGCTTCGCGATGAGAGGAATAAGACATAATTCACCCCAAAAAGATGTGATGTGGTTGAGGATTTGAGATTTGGATTTCCTCAGAAAAAAGAATGAAGCACTTTATTCAGCAGAGTTCATAAACATGAGTAAGTCTCTTTTTATTTATTTATATACTTGTACTAGTTTTCACATAACGTATAAACATTTTACTAGTTAGACTTTTTCCAAAGACTTTTTCCAAACTATAATGCCTGACTAAATGTATAATCAAGTGAAATATTATGAAGTTTCAATAACAATATACACTACTATACCATTCAAAAGCTTGATGTAAATAATATAAATGTAACAATAAATGTAACTGTAACAAATGTAACAATCATTGCTGTTCTTTCAATTTATCCCCCCTAAAATACCTAAAAAAAAAAATATTCTCAGCTCTTTTCAACATTAATAATAATAATAATAATAATAATAATAATGATGATAATAATAACAATAAATGTTTTTTGTAGAAAATAAGATTGTTAAAAGGATTTCTGAAGGATTGTGTGACTGGAGTAATGATGCAAAAAATTCAGTTTGAAAGTCAGCTTTGATTTTTCCTAATAAACTGTTTAACTGCACTCACAAGTGAATATTAAATTATGTTGTGGGATAATTAAATATATTCTAAATAAAAACTACAAACATAAAATTATATAGATTTATTTTGTCCTCACATTCTTTCTTGTAACTCATCCCTCTCAGTGACACAGCTGACTGAATGGCTCATTATGCAGCTCATTATGCAGGCCTTTGTCTTCTCAGGTGTGAATTCATGATAGTTGACGCCTACTCGCATATGACTTTTACCAACAAAAAGTGTCTTAGAAAATTTAAATCAATATATTGTTTTCTGTAAGTGAGTAAACAAGATGATTTTCACATCATTTAGAAAAAAAAAAATTCTAGGCTACAAGCTCCAGTTCTCAAAATTCCTGGGAACCAATTTTCTGTATGTGTTTTTTATTGCCTTTTTCAAGTGATTTAACATTTTTAGTTTTTCACTAACCACGCATAACATTTTTTTTCTCAAAAACACAATCATGTACATACATGCTGCTCACATATTATTATAGCCTAGTTTGTGCTGATTACAGTGAGATTAGACTTTAGCCATTTAGATCTTTATAAGAAACTGAAAAAAGCACAAATGTCAGGGCATGACAAAACTTCTCCAGGCCCCAAAAATACCCTTAGACTCCAGAGGGTTAAATGAGTACAGAGACACTTTTATCGCTAATAACTTCTGGATAGGCATGGATGAAGCTTTCTAGTGCACGTGTGTCTAGAGACTGTGTTTAAGCATGCTTAAAATCAAGTATACTTTGAAAGGCTATGTGGTCGGCTATATGCATATAAGTGTTCATGTGAAAACTGAAGAACACTTCAAATGACAGTTATTGCACATAACTATCACAGTATGCATAAAAACTGGAACGTTGCTCACGTGGATTGAACTGTCTTGATATATGTTGAAATTTAAGGTTGTGAACTTGTTACTGAAAGAGAATTCAGATACAACACCCTGAAGAGAGTTTAGCATAAAAAAAACAAACTTCTCAACTTCACTTATATTAGGCCTTATCTTATCAGGAGAGAAATTGGTCAGGACTGTCCACTCTTTGTCGTAAAAAAACAAATAGTTATGTGACTGACTACTTTAAACAGTATATTACCAACTATGTACAACTGGCAAACTAAGAACAATGGTGTAGGTTTCATTTGAACATTGGTGGACTCTTTCCCCGCTGTGTTTCCCAGCCGAATTTTCCGTGTTTCCATGTTTTCAATGTTATACAATATATACGGGAGCACTATTGAATGAGTCCAGAATGTGCAGATCAAAAACACAGTCGTGGAAGACGCAGAAACGAGCGATCTCATATGTAAGCATATGCATATGTAAAATAACATGATCATCAACATAAAAACAGCACATAAATTAAAACTGCCTAATGTTACCAAGTGAAATGTCGATCTAGGAACTGGTAAAGTACTGTGCAAGCTTTATGGGTGCTGATAGAAGCGATCTACTGCATCTTTGCTTTGATTATAATACTTAATATTACACATATTAATAAACTTATAAACAATTTGTATGATTTTCTCAGCTCTTTGCTCATAATGTTGCTTTTTTAAATGAAACTTACCTACATTCAAGTGTTGATAAAAAATAACGCTTGAAGCTAGAATAGAACAGATTTTTTTTGTTTAAAAGTAGAGGCTCTATTCTTTTGTTTTTTGACACACTTCAAACCACCAACAATCAACATACAAAATACAGAGATATTACAAGAAATTCAAGTACACTATTTTTTATTAGCCATGCTGTGAGTTTGGAAACTGTGAAGAGAGGTGGTTGAGAGGGCACCGCGGGGGGATTCAGACAGCAGGAATTGTGGGAAAGTTGGAATGCTCGCAAGTCTGAAAATGACCAGAGGGAAAGAACTGTGCCACGCTCCAGCATCCACACGCTCTGCTCTTCAATTCTCATTAGGACGGATGCATCCCCGGCGCTCTGCTATTAGCACGCTGGGCCTGATGGAGGGCTGCCAGTTAAATCATGATTAAAGAACGCCATTTAGAAGAGCGAGCATTCGCAACCTTCAGAGGGCAGCCAACCACAGAGCTGTTTATTTGTTGCAGACACACACTCTCACAGACGTAAAAACTTTTACTACAGGTTGATCCCAGGAGGAAAGCGTACCTTGCTATCAATCTCGGTGCTTCCGAGGGAAGTCTGGATGACGAAAAGCAGCGTGTCAGTCAGACCCTCGCATTCTCTCATGCGCCGCCGAGCCTCCTCTCCTGCCGAACTCACATTCCTGGGAGAGAGATGGAGAGAGGGAAGCACAGGACAGTGATGAGTGCATTAAATCAGGGAGATTCAATCACACGGGTGCAGATTCCCTCTGGGCATACAACCCGCTTTACACCGTACCACTGTGACAAACAAAATGCAAATGTTTCACATTTTACGAGTTGCCCAAACAAATCCTCCCACCTCTGACATGTATTAATATATGAATCTATTAGTCTTCAGGGGGAGGACCACAGACACTGCTAGATATCTGACTGTTTATTTTAGACAGTATAACAGTAGGAGAGAAAGAAATGGATATTGGAGTCATTTCAGTTGGATAATCCAATAAGGATACTGATTATTTTGTTTATTGAAAAAATCAATCAGGTGTACACTGCTGAATATGAACGAGGAACGAATGTAATAGGCTTATTATACAAACACAAACACTGTTCTAACCAGATACAACAGCTGCAAGTTTCCAGCAATTTCTCTGTCCATGCTGAAAGTGGCCACACCATCAGATTGGCTTATCAAAATATATTTTAAGTTTAAAATGTGGTTGTGGGACCAATGGGACTTCACTGTGTGTGCAGCGACAGTTTATCATTTGACAATTTTGGGAGGTAGTAGTAGACAATCATTTGAACAAATTATTCAGTCACATGACTTGAGGCTTATGACTTTTTCAATGCTTGCCTTGTAAAAAATACATCTGCCCCCCTTTCTCCACAAAATATCTTAATAAAGAAAAATAATTATAAATAAATTAGCACTTTAACTTTCAATCAAAAAATTTTTTTTTTTTAATAAACACATAAATATCACACACAAAAACAAAAACACACACACACAAACAAACAAAATTTATATATATATATATATATACACACACACACACACACACACACACACACAAACAAACAAAAGCATAATAGAATGATTTCTGAAGGATCATGTGACTGAAGAGTAATGATGCTGAAAATCCAGTATACTTTCACAGGAATAAATTACATTTTAAAATATATTCAAATGGAAAACATGATTTAAATGTTAATATTATTTCACAATATTACCATCAAAACTGTATTAAATACAAAATAAAATCAAACATACTTATCATAAAAGACTACTACAACAAAATGTATGTTGCTTGTTGTGGTCACAGCTGTTGAGGACAAAAAACATTTAAGATTTATTGCTTGTCATGCCTGGTTAGGACTTGCTGTAATGCAGTCAATGTCTCTGTGCAAATGAGACAACAGCAGGCATTAAAACTCCATACACATGTCTATTAGACACACAATAACAGTAAATCACAGTTCTATTAAAGGCTTTATTCCACATCATGTCAATGTACTGAAAACGGTTTGATTCCAGCTAAAAACTCCCTTGTGTGTCGGACCAAAAGAATATGACACACGTGTTTCTCTATGCCACACCTTATGAAAGTGCCTTAGGGAAAACGGCCCACTCATAATAGGAAAAATTCACTCACATCAACTTTAATGTGAAACAGGATACATTACACCATGCAAGATTTACATTTCTATATTCACCAGACCTGAATCAATTGCTATGTATCATTTATTAGAATTGCCTCCCCTCCTCCTCTATAATGCATGAATATACCTGAAAAGGCATTGGAAATACATAATTTAGCCTGCATATGGAGCGTTTGAATTACAAACTTATCTATTTAGTTCCTTTATGGCCCTGCTTTATTATGTCATTAAATATTCAACAGGCTTGACAGCACCAGCTTTAGAAATTTAAGACCTATAAGTGTTACATCCAATTTGTTGAGCAAGGTTTCATCAAAGAGTCATGTGAGGAGGCACGGCTTACAGAAACACTCATGTCACAACAGACATGTTTCATTTGAATGAAGAAATTACTATTTCATTACAACAGACACCCGAGGAATAATTCACGTGCCAAATCATTGGATGTTTATGAGGTCAGGCATTGAAAACCTGAATGTGGAAGTACATCAAAAAATCTTTAATATGAATTATAGTTTAGGTAGACAAAGTCATAACTCTTAAAGGTACCTTGGCACTTCCTGTACCAGCCAGGCTCTAGCTCTCTTTGATTGGGTGGCTTGGGGGATGTGAGCTTATTGATATCCATTCTTTATTTTTTTGCTTGTGTATTGCATTCTAGGCAATTAATGACAGTTATTAATGTGCTTGTGTGAGAACAAACACACTAATTAGTCATGTCGCCCTTTTCTTATGATCCATCGTAGATGGAGGAAAAAGCATGTGGTTGCTGGTATGGAACAAATCAGGATGAGCGCAGAAGAAATGACATAAAGCAACTGGGGCATGAGGACGCTATCACTCCCCCTGAAGAAACACACCAGAGACCAAACATATAACATCAAAAAATTAAATATAAATAGAAAAATGGACAGTTTCAGTTTTCTATTTGAGATCATTTTGAGTAAAAGTTATTTTGGTGTATATATGTCCTTTCAGCTTTGGCAATTATTAGATACAATACAATTATTATTAAAAACAGATTATGAAACATAATATTACTGACTTGACTCCACTTCCCTATAAAATTTAGGTAAAAAAAAAAAAAAGCCAAATATGTAAATATATACATAAATATATGCACAGACATACATTTTACAGACCCTATATGCAGAATCAAAAAAAATTTATTATGTAATTATATTTATTTCTATACATTTTTAAAAATTTGCAATAATTTTTGTGCGTGTATAAACAATTATCCACACACATACGCACACAAATAAATTGACTTTCTACATACAAATTTATATATATATATAACACACTCACACAAGTGTAGGTAAAAAAACAACATGTTTTGTTTTGTTTTATACTCTATAACTTTTATAACTTCTCCAAAAGCAAACATAGAGACATGTTTCCCACTCCTGCACATCGTCTTCTCTTGTGCTGGATGAAAACTTCACACAAAGGAATTTTTGCTCTGTCCACTGTTATACAGTGTCATCATCAATAATTCATGAAGTTTGTGCCAATTTGTTTTGGTCACAGAGGCATGTGCGCATGCAATTGTGTGGTTCACTTCCCGCATTTATAAATGAGTGTAAGACATCAAAATGATCTATCGAGACGTTCCCCGTGACATTAGCAGAGGGTCCAGCTTTCAATTTAAAATGAGTATAAACAGACTTTATTTTGAAATATTAGGAAGCTTGTTTCACAGACTGCTATGTGGCAGAGATGAACTTTAAATAACTAGAAATAAATAGGAAATTTGACCCAAAGCACAGCAGCTGTTTTTTCTGACATCTGGTTTGGGTAGTCTTAGTCTCTTGGTTATGAATAGTAATGTCTCATCATTTATGTCTCCCGCATAACTGTTTTATTGCATAAAGGGGAGGCAAGCATTGGGAGCCCAGAGCTCTTCTCAGCCTGATGTGCATTAGCATAACCTTTGATTAACTATTTTCCCATATGGCCTTTGTGGTGCTTGGATGTTTAACTTCCCGCACAAAGGGCTGCATTGAGCCTTCCAATAAGTGAGGACAGCACCGATTCATGCTAAGAACTGAGCTCAAATGTCCATGTGTAAAGTGTTTTATTGACCTGAGTGGAGTATCAGTTTTTACACTTGTTTTAATACAGCAGTTTAAGTAGTGTTATTTTATAGTAAGTCACATATAAAAGTGCATGAATGCTTGTATTATATAACAAAATATCAGTGTTTCATATATATTATATAACACATTTTTATGCATATATATACACTGTATATATATGACATTTAACTAGCAGATAATATATTTAATTTATATTATAATTTATTACATACATTATTTTATATATTTAAGTTGCCACATCATATCTAAACTCATTAGAAATACCTAATTCTTTTTAAGCAGTGATATCAGATTTTTTTTAAGTCATCAAAAATTAGATAATTAATGAAATAATATAAACAAAACTTTTATATAATTAATTTAGAATAAAAATAATTAAGCAGATGAATTTAACAGTTCCCTGATTTTGCACAGTGTAAAAGTAAAGATATCGAAAATATATATTTTTAAAAGTCCAAAGAATTTGACTCCAGTAGACTTCCAGATCTAGAAGTCATTCTGGGTTATTAACCAGTCAAATGAGTCTCATTAACAGCACACAGGGAACATTAATAGGAAGTGAGGAGACCTCAGGGTTTGAGTTCCTTCATAAACGGAGCCCATGAACATCTACTCCCTCTTCTGCCTGCACCAGCACCAATTAGCAATTCACTTCCCATTGGCCTTCTTCCCTCATTTCCTCTCGGCTCACAGCAGGTTTGCGAATGCATCAAACTCTTCCCAGGCTGTAGGAAAGGGTGTCCTGAGCCCTGTAATTGAGACCGAGCTCAGAGAGATGATTCACTTGTGACGGTGAGTGATGGATGTGACTGAAGGTGGGACTGCTCGCAGCTTGGCAGGAACGTAGATGATGCATCATGCGGGCCGAGAGGAGAAAAAGAGAAATTGTTTCATTACTTTTCAAGGTGTGTCACGCTGGACTGATATCAGAGACGGGGAGAGGGAGGGCAGCAATTAGAGGGTGACGGCGGCTTGATTTATCAGAGCATCATTTTGATGGAGTATTCCAAAATGATGAAATTATTTAATAAATCCCCCTCGGCTGATGCCGCGCAGGGTAATCTGATGCTGACAGGGCAGAAGTGCAGTGCCTGATATTGTCCATAAAGCATTTCGGTGTGAATATTCAGCTGGTGGAGAACAGCTATACGCCTACAGATAAGCATGAAAGGAGCGCTGCAGCACTCTGTGCTGAGTGAGGATGGGTAAGAAAACAGACAGAGATAACTGAGCATTACACTACTCTCCATACATGATATCCTGACACTTCAACGGGTGCTATTATTACATAACTCAAATACACAACGACAATTGATCTATCTATCTATCTATCTATCTATTATAAATTACCTTTGTGTGACTCTACAATTACTTGATTCTCACATAATAAAATATTTAATTATTAATTTTAGTAAATTATAAAATAAAGATAAAGAATACATTTAAATTATGTTATGTACTGAGGTTTAAACAAGAACAACAATAATAGTAATAAAAGTAGTAGTTATAATAATAATAATAACAATAATTTAAAAACACATTAAAGTAATATTAATTTATTTGATTAATTATTAGCATCACATTAGACCAGTCACTTTCTTCTCACATAATAAAATAAATTAATTATTATTAATTAATAATAAATGATAATAATAATAATAATTATTGTTGTTGTGATTGTTACTAATATTTTATAACACAAATACATAATGTCCATTTATCTTACTACTAATTAGCTTTGTATCACTCCAGTCACTTCTCACAAAACAAAATAAACAATTTAAAAAATTAATAAATAATAAAATAAAGCTAACAATTAATACACAAATTTTATCAATTTGAGTAAAAATAATAATAATAATAATCATATTGGTAACATTTCAGTAAAGGGGACCAATTCTCACTATTGACTAGTTGCTTATTAGCATGCCCATTATTAACAAATTGGCTGTTTATTAGTACTTATAAAGCAGATATTCGGCATGACCATATTCTACATCCCTAATCCTACCCAATACACAAACTTAACAACTACCTTTTATTACTACTATTAATTAGCAGCCAATAGGAGTTTATTGAGGCAAAAGTCATAGTTAATGGTTTGTTAATGGCGAGAATTGGACCTTAAAATAAACCGTGACCTAATTTTTACTCAAATACATAATGTTCATTTGATTATTAGCTTTGCATCTTAATTTGTGTGTTAATAATTACCTAAACTTGTTTCAAAAGCTATGAGAAAGTTTCAGGCACTGACTTCACTGTAGCTAATAACACTGTAACGATAATAATAATATTTGTAAGGCCTAATAATGTATATGGCTGTCTGGCTGAGAATCACACAAACAAACTTGTTGTCAACACTCCCCTGCTGCTTAATCAATACTAAAGGTTTTACTACTGAAAAGCTACATTACTTAAGTGTGGCAGTCCCTTCCCACTGCTGCATTATTTGTAGCGATACACTGCTGAGAGAGCCACAGGTAATCACACACACACACAACCTTGTTACCTGCTTCAAAACAACCCAAACCACGATGCTAGCTCTAAAAGTTTGCTTTTAAATTAATAACAGAGGTTTGGGTGAGTCTTTTGAGCTAGCAATGGCAGTAAAATGCTTGAACAGTGTAGGAAGAAAGGATTTCTACAAACAAGAGTGCTTGAAAACCTGAAAATTGTGTTGAGATAAACAGAATGCTGGACTCCAAATTGCTGAATTTTCCATTATTCAGTGGTCTGATTTCAATCAAGAAAGTGGCATCAGTGTTTAACAGTTACCTAATGTTTGTCAACGCAAATGAAAAGCACTGCAATTAGCATCATGATTGAGGTTTAAGACGTACATGATTCAACAACACTCAACCCTGATACGTCAACACTCCACCTAATAATTTTCCACAATTAATGAGCCCTTTAGATTTTATTGCTTATTCATTTACTTTCATTTCTGTTACTCGCACACTCCATCTAATTAATTAGCATACTTTGTTAGCAAATTGCTTATTGAACACAATTAGTGCTGTTTTCAATCAAGCACACCTTAAAAATTCCTTACAAGGAGAAACGTCTGTGCCTCAGTGTTTTAATGTCCTTGGTTAAATTACCTATTCAACAGCTACGATGTGCTCTTGTACTCAAAACACTCACACAGCTGGTGACCACTGGGAATATAGAGGAAATGTCATCGTCAGACTTAGTATTTGAAGACTAAAGACTTTCTAAACCTTGTCTGAAAGAAGCAGATTTTGACAGATTGTCTGTTTAGATGAATTGTGAGGTTTCATGACAGCAGCCAGAATGAAGAAGTGCCAGGTCTCTAGTTGGCTGACACTAGGTTACAGAAGCCAAATGGCAAAGTGAGCTAGCAGCACCTAAACATCTGGAGCACCAACAGCACAATGTCCTCTTCCTGCAGTCCAACACGGACCTCCACAGCTTCTCAAATACTGAACACAATCACCTGCTGTGAGAAGAGAGCTGCTTCAGTGTCTTATAAAGCATATTAAACAATGTTTATCTCAGCAATGACTGTTAACAAAACGATTTTTGGTTTTGGCCACAAAGAAGATAAAAATGGGTTGACCATAATTAAATTCCTTTTAAACAAACTGAAAATATGACAAGAAAAATAAAAATGACACTGCACAATATTAACAATGCACTTATTTATGAAAAACTGTAAAAAAATAAAAAATAGAAAAAAAAAAAAAAAAAAAAAAAAAAGTTTGAACGGTAGTGTATACACAATATAAATGTAATAATACAAATTAATAATCTGCACAAAAGTTGTGAATTTGAGGTTGCCTGCTAGTTAGAATGTGAAAATCATGTTGTGTATACGCTCTTTCCATAACAACAAATCAAAAACAACAAAAAGCTAAAGAAATCACAACTGTATATAATAATTTCACTATTTCAGAAGATCAGGTTTTTAAAATGTTTGAATATGGAGTTACAAAACAAGGACAAAATGTAGAGGATATTCTCATCAAGTAAACCGAAACAAAAAATAATTAAATAAATTAATAACATACTGACCTATCAAATTAGCTAGAAACACAATGTGCATCTCATCCATGGAAATGTGGCTTAAGTTTCTGTGATCTCTCAAATGGCAGATTTTGTTTATTTGACAAGTATAAATGTGCTATGAACTGTTGATCATGTATGAATAAACATTTAAGGCAAAGTGTTGTGAGTGTGCTTTAGTAATTTCCAGTGACATTCAGCACAGAACACAACAAACAAATGCCTATCAGGTCTTTAATGCAGTTTCTAGGGAGGAAATACTAAACATAGTCAGTCTAAACTCAAGTTCTCATGTTTACTCTTTGATCTCACTATAGAAAAAGTGCATTTTGCTTCAGAAACAATCCCTCAATCAACATTTGAGAGTTGGAGGGAAGCTCTGACACAATTACGAAAGGAAAAGATTTGTAAGAGCGGGCAGCTGTTCAGGTTCGATTAAGATCCTGCTGACAGCTGGTGAGCTGCCGAACCTAAACAGAGCGTGGAGCTCTTTAACTGTGTAAATGGCTGATTCATCCATTCACTGAAGTCTGACAGAGAAAGCGAGAAGGAAAATCCAATGTTGTGATGCCTTTTTGGAATGTCATGAGGGATTGTGCTTTGTGGCTGAGAAAATCTCTTTCTATTAGATAGATTTTTGAGCCCACAGAGACCCGCAGGTTTCAGAAATTTGATTTCTGCTTGTGGAAGTGATTTACAGCAGCAGTGTCAAACTCCCATTGGGATGAGGCTCAATTCCAAAAACACTGCTTCAATGATTTTCAATGGCTTGCTCAAGTGTTCCCGCCTCCAAAGGAGAGAAAAAAATCCCACCCTGACGAACATCATCAATCTGAATTGAAGTATTTAATTGTCAGAAATTGAGAGAAATTGACAACTCGACTGTCTCCAAAGTGATACCCAGAAGAGACAGCGAGAACGTAACGTAAATGCCTCAGTCAAATTATCTTGAAATATTTTCAGGCCACCTGAAATATTCGAAGCAAAACATGCTGCATATTTCAGTTTTAATGTCCATTTTGCTTACATATTAAATAGTGCTGTCAAACGATTAATCGCGATTAATCGCATCCAAAATAAAAGTTTTTTGTTTACATAATATGTATGTGTACTGTGTATATTTATTATGTATATATAAATACACACACATACTGTACTGTATATATTTTGAAAATATTTACATGTATATACATTTATATATTTAAATTCTTATTTTTTATATTATATATAAATATATTTAATGTATAAACATTTTTCTTAAATATATACATGCATGTGTTTGTATATATGTGTTTGTATATATACACACATACATAATGTAAACAAAAACTGATTTTGGATACGATTAATCGCGATTAATCATTTGACAGCACTAATATTAAATAATATACAGAACATACAAGTCATTATTTATTCTAAAAAATACACTTTTTTTTTTTTTTTTTTTGTTCCTAAGAGTCAGTTGTTTGTGAACTGAATTACAATGATCACACTGTATGTTACTGATCCAATAAAAAGAACCTGTTCATAACAGTCATTTGCTTGTAGATCACATAACACTGGTCTCTCTGTATGTTTTATTCATTAAAAAGAACATATTCATAGGAGTCATTTACATGTTTTGATTCACTAAAAAGAACTCGGTCTTACAAGCCATTTGTAGGTTGCACTATAGTTTTCATTCACTAAAAATAACCACATCATATTATTCATTTGCTCATGATTCACACTAACAGCTATTGAATCATTGTGTGTTTTTGATTCAATAAGAAGAATATGTTCATAAGATTAATTTTTTTTTAAATCACAATACACTGGGGTACTGCTGCGTGTTTCTTATTCATTGAACTGAACTGTTCATAAGAGCCATTTGCTCACGAATCACACTATTGATCTTACTGTACGGTTTTGATTCACTAAAATAAACCAACTCTCAGGAGCCATTTGTCTATTAGTTTGGAATTCAGACTACATAAGGTGCATTTTTGCACAAGTTGTATGTTTTTCGTTCACTAAAAATAACTACATCATATGAGTCATTTGCTCTTGAATCACACTACACTGGTCTCATTGCATGTTTTTGATTCACTAAAATGAACCTGTTCATAAGAGTCATTTGCTTGTGAAACTTATACAATGGTCTTGCTGTATGTTTTTCACTCACTAAAAAGAATAGTCTATAAGAGTCATTTGCTTGTGAATCACACTATACTTGTCTCGCTGCATGTTTTTGATTCTCTTAAAAGAATTGGGAAGATTGTTGAAAGATTGTGCAAACTCATACATCAGATGAGGTAATCACAGCACATACATTTACTAAACTATCATAAGCAACTAGCTGTGGATATGAATGAAAATGTAGTAGAAGATATGTGTGGTCCACAATCACACGATCGGCATAAGATATGCATTTTACTTTCTGAAGCGTGTGCGTATCTGACAGACTAATATGCAGAGGATGGTAATTGCCTCTTTACGGCGCTCCTACAGAAGATGATTTGTTGAAACACAAGACACTGCCATTCACTCTGAGGGGTAATTCACTGCTGGAATCAGAAGCAGACTTGTTATTTAGAGAAAAAATTCAAACCAGAGGATAAAACGACTGTTTGTGTTTACATATCAGTGTGTATTTGCATACAGTACATGCAAATCCGTTCATGTATATTCAAAAAACTCTTATAGAAGGTAAAAATACAGTTGCTAACAACTAGTTTATAGTGAAACTGCAAAACTTCTTCAAGTATGGCTTAAAAAAAGTTTCAATAGTTAAGGAAATCTTAAAAGGAAGCTGGGAAAGCAAACAAAAGCAGCATGTTCCTCTCACAGCATAGACTTTAATGTAGTTTAATACTGCGCTGTTGCTATGGATACAAGAATAAAGCCTTACGTGAGACGGATACTCAACCCAAGAGAATCAACACTTTCTCAGTTATTTTTCAGCCAACTCTTCACAACAAGAAGCTATGTATAAATCATAATAAGCTAGATTTGCACGCCACATAAACATCATTATGCATTATTGCATAAATCATGAATCAGATGCTTTGTATCCTCTTGCTTCACGCAGAAGAGACAGGAGAGACACAGTAAATCTTTATTCAACGTAACAAAGCCGTACAGGTAATGATTCACTTTACCCGCGGGCGATCTAGAGTTAAGAATGCACAGAACAGACGTGGCTGGGGGAAATGGTTTGTCAGGCCTGTTCCTCATTCTGTATGGAACAGGAAGGAGGTGTGAAAAATCCAAAGCTCTTGTTTTTTGTCAGTTCATCAAAGGGACCATCGTTCTCAGCGGTCCAGATATAAAACTCTCTTCTCTACATCACGTGGCCAGCTGCCATAGAAACAACCACACTGTGCAAACTGCAATCTGTTCTTAATGAGAGATCTGCTTTTTCGGCCTATCTACAATCAGTGGAGTGGTGGCTGCATCTGGTTTTGTTAATGCAATCTGGGTAATAGTTTCTCATGTATATGTGAATGAAGTCTGCAAAGTAGTCTATGCTTTTCATTCAGCATTAATCTTTTGAGGGCAAGAGCTGCTGCTTAAATGAACGTCAATCTGTGCTTTTGTTCAAAAGTTTTGGGTTGGTAAGATTTTTTATGTTTTTGAAAGAAGTTATGCTTACCATTATTTAAGAGAGCATATAAAGTAATAATAGAGAGTAATAATTTGAAATATCACAATTTATAATTACTTTTTCTATTTGAATATATTTTAAAATGTAATTTATTCCTGTGTGCTGCTTTATATTTTTTTATTCTGTGACGCACATTTATTTTCATTATATAGACAAAAACAGTTGAAATGTTATGTAAACTTAAAATATATTGTTTTAAATTCTGCTGAAGTCTCACAGATTTTGGAATGTGTAAATGATGACAGAAGTTTGCATTTTATGGTGAACTATCCTTTTAAAAAACAAACTAAAGTAGTAAAAAAAAAAAAAAAAAAGAGCACACACAAGCTCACCTCAGGCAGCCGGTGGCATTGCGAAGTACTTGGGACGTGTGCATTTGAAGCTTGCGGTCCTCCTGATGTGGGGACACGTCCCAGGTGGAATGGGGTATAATCACGGTGTTGGTCAAGACGGCTAGAGCATCCTGGATTATAGGCATCTTCAGAGCATCACAGGAGGACAGGTTCCACAACACACCTGCACAGGACAAACACATAAGCACAGCATTTACAAAAGCAAATAGGCAGAGCCACTTATTTTACACCATTTGTGAACCGTATTTAATAACAAACTATGAAAGGAATTATTCACCCAAAAATGAAAGTTTGCTGAAAATGTACTCACCCTCAGGCTATTCAAGATGTAGCTGAATTTTTATTTTTTTTGTTCTTCAGAATAGATTTTCAGAAATTTAGCAATACATCACTTGCTCACAAACAGATCCGGTTGCTGTCAGAATGAGTCCACAACACGACTCCAGTTCATCAATTAACATCTTGTGAAGCAAAAAGCTCCATGTTTTGTTAGAAACAAATCCATCATTAAGACATTTCAACTTCAAACCTTTGCTTCCTTCATCCATAATGCTTTCTTCAGTAAAAAAGTTATCTTGTCTAAAGTGAAAACAGAACACAACAGTTCTAAACAAAAAAGATAGTGGACTTTGATATGAGAGGACAACAGGGAATGAACTTTTTCACTGGAGGAAGCATCATTATGGATTATGAACTGGTATTTTGGCCAGAGGAGATGGTTTAAATTTAAAATGCCATAATGATGGATTCGTTTCTTAGAGAGGATCCACTGGTGAGCAAGTAAATGAATGCTATTGTTCTGGCGAACAAATAAACTCTACATCTAAAACTCTAAATCTACATCTTGGATGGCCTGAGGTGAGTACATTTTCAGCAAGTTTTCATTTTTTGGGTGAACTATTGCTTTAACATTCGTGTGGGGCACACTTCGAGACCCCTGCTTGAAAGTGACTGCAGCAATGCACAAAAAATAATGCTTTTCTATTATTACTCTTTCATAGGGGTAAAAAATTCATAGAACATTGTCAATCCTGTGCTTGAGCTAGCCTGAGACAGGTTTTGACAACGTCTCACACAGACTCGGAGACCCACACAAATGTAGGGCTGAACACCGGAGGGGAAAAAAAAACAACATAATTTGACAAGCTATAGAGCCTGCGGTCTCACATTACAATGTCAGTCTAACAGCATTTTACCAGACTCCTTCACAGCTTCGCCAAGATTTAGAGGGAGGACTTATGCAATATGATTTACTAGATGCAATTCACATAAAACAACTCTTCTGTACTGCACAACCCTTTAGATTACATCTGAGAGATTAACAGATAAAAATGCTACAACAAACAGAATTTCGTAGCAGCTCAAAAATGAAACAGCCTATTTTACACTTTTTACAGACTATTAAAAACATGCCAAGACTTAATATCTTTGGCTCCACAACAAACTGTAACATGTCCCTGTTATCATTATCACTGCAGCCATTAGAGATTCGTGAAAGCCATTCTTGCAGAAACATCATATTTGCCTCAGACAGTCATTTGATAAACAAACAGAAACAATGGAGAAGAAGAGGAGGGAGTCATTAGCATTTTAATTTTTGTTTAGGAATTGATAATGACAGTGGAAGAGACAATCAAAATGCTTGTTCGGTCAAGACCTTTTGTTCTCCAACATATACATGACTTTATAATATATGCAGTTCGATGGCGGCTACAGTATGTTGAAAGATCTGAAGGATAAAAACTGAAGAAGATACTGTATATTCGCATATATTTGTGTGGGAGGTCTGTCCTAATCTAGCAGAGATCAACCACCCATTCTCATGCTGTGATTGTGGGCATAACGGTCATGTGACTGCACAGCTGTCTCCTTTATGACTGGTAAGAAAAGCCACTCATTTTCATGTTTTTGACAAGAAACAATGCACCTAATTAGGATTTCAAACATGCTAATTACTGCGTCTCTTCCTCCAGAGCCCAAAAACAAAATTCATACAATTCTACAGTTGACTAACTATATCAACACGACTAAAGGCTTCATCAGTTTGTAAGCAAACATCTCAAGACCTGCAGACAGCTCTAATTTTCTTACATCGCCATGGAGATAAGTCAGACGGAAAAGATCAAGATCAAGTCAACGCACTGCATTGTGGGATACAGTATTTTCTCAGAATGCAATTTAATGTACATACACTAGCGTTTAAAAAGTTTGGGGTCAGTAAGATTATTATTGTTTTTTTTAAACAAAGAGATTCATCCAAAAACAGCCAAACAGTTGATGGTAGCCATTAACTTCCATAGTATGGGGGGAAAAATAAAATAAAATAAAATAAAATAAAATAAAATAAAATAAAATAAAATAAAAGGCTATTGAAGTCAGCGGCTATAGTCAAATGTTTGGTTTTCAACATTCTTTAAAATATCTTAGGGTAAGGGTAGTACGCTGCTTAAGGGTAGTACGCTGCTCAATCAGGATCCTTGCTGTACCAAGCGATTACAAAAATTCAGCCACTTACAAAATCGATCATCAGGTTATTTCAAGTTGAACAAGAAGAAACTAAGAAATTAAGGTTGTAGGAGGTCAGTTTCAAGCAGTCAATACTAAAACATCCCGCAAATGAGAAATAACCAATTTAGCTATGTGAGCCAATCCTGAGCTCACCAATATCTCACCTGAGAGAGCTCACTGTCTGAAGCGGTAATTTATCCTGACAGAGGGTATATCACAGAGGATATCTCTAATTTATCCTAAACCTCCAGAACATTCTAATGTCTAGCAGCTGCAAGCAGAGAAGTGTATTTGGGTAGGACACATTTTGTGCTAATGTAAAAACATAAATATAGCCAAACAAAACAATTATGTTCTTATCAGACAAAAGCATAGTAGCTTGAATAGATGCATGCTTTTAGCATGCTCCTGTTTTATTAGATTCACTTTACATTATTTCCGCAGATGCATAACTACATATAACTCTCTTTGTAGCTGGAAGCATTATCAAATTTGTTTATATATTTTAGAAACAAACATTCTAGGGAAAGGTCGATGACTTGTTCGAATTCTGAAAATGTACATTATATTTATTTATCAGATGCTTTTAGACAAAGTGAGTAAAAAATACTAGCAGTGTTTAAATGCAGAATTTTAAGAGATTTAATAAAGCTTTCACAGTGATCGCCCACTTTTTACCCTGGCCTTGGGTCTGGAAGTATTTTTTCAATTTATTTTCTCTACAGGAATTAAAAAAATAAAAAGCCAACAGCTCTGAGATGAATCACAACCTGTGATATGAGGCCAAAAAGTATATGAGAATCAGAAAAAATGGATGAATGGTGCTAAAATATCAAATTATTGACTAGTCATTAAAATAATATATTTTAAGCTTATTGCAAAATATTTATTTATTTATTTATTGCAATGCTTCATGGAAGTTTGGTGGTCATTTTCAGTTTAACTGATCTTGCTCTTCAGAATTCATTAGTAGAGCAGTTCATAATTCAATAATTAAAACAAAAAATGTTAAAATTACACTGGCTTGTGGCATCTATAGAAGCATATATCAGTATATATACAGTAATATATATATATATATATATATATTATATATATATATATATATATATATATATATATATATATATATGTGAAATGAAACTAATCTAAAAATATATATATATATAAACAATAAAAAAGAAACCAATCTAAAAATAAAAATGATAAAAACTAAACTAAACTAAAAATAAATAAATAATAATAAAAAAATAAACAGACAAGCATTGGCATTCAAAAGTCTGGAGTCTGTAAGATCGACAGACAAGCATTGTAATAAAAAAAACTGGAGTCTGAAAAAACAATAACAATTAAATATAAAATATAAATAATAAAATAAATAATAATTTATTTGTAGCTTATTGCTTGGAATTCAATGCAAAAAAAAGTTAAACTTTATGGTTACTAATTTAGTGCCAATATTTTGTGAATAATATCACAGCTTCAAAAGAGGTGAGAGAGATAATGACTGAACTCAGGAGAGATTTAGACAGCCCCACAAGTACATACACAGAAGTTTTGCTTAATCTCACCACCTGCTGTACTGAATGAGCGGCCTTGCAGGGGTTTTGCTATTGCCTGTAATGTGAAGAGCTTCCTGCTAAAAGCCACTTTGTGTCACTCAGTGCTACAAAAAAAATTAGCAGATGTCAGAATGGAGGACAAACTCTAAAAACAGCGATGATGACGAATCGCAGAACACGTATGCAACCTATTAGAATGAAGCCAACCTTCAACATCAATCCAGTTGCTCATTCCCACTGTCTATCATCTTTACAAAGGACACAAAATGAGTCAGACCAAACTTCTATTTTTTCCCATTTGCTTATCTTCACTTTTCCTATTCTTCTATGCCCCATTCTCTCTCTCTCTCTCTCCCTTCTTTAGGAAACTACGCACTTTTATGAGTCAGTATGAAGAGGTGGCAGTTGAATAGTTGATGTTGACCTTGCCAGCTTCTTGCTTTCAAACACACACACACTTGCATTTGTGGTTTATGGGGACTCTCCATAGGCGTAATCCTTCAAATAAAACACAAAATTTACCCTCCAAAGCAAAACACCAACCCACACCTAAACCTACCCCTTACAGAAAACTACTGCCAATTTTTGAATTTCATAAAACACCATTTTGTATGTTTTTTAAGCCTTTTGTTTTATGTGGACACAGGAAGTGTCCTTATAAACCATGTTTACGTTGTACATAGTACCCATGTCATTATACACATTTGTGTCCTCATAAACCATATATATACACACATAGTACACACACAACACACACATCAGCCGTCAGACTTTAATTCCAGAGCTAATTTAATTTAATTTCAGAGCTCAAAACTTCATCGTGCTCATTCTGGTGAACACCTCACCTCTTCACCACAAGTCTTAGCAGGGCAACCTTAGTGTTTCTAAGGTAGGCATGTCAAACAGCAGTTTTATATAAAAATTCACATTTACGTCACAGAGGTTATTAGTAATAATCCTACTGGAAGACATTTGCTCAACATTTGCTGTACAGAAGCTGTGACTGGCATGGTACACTTGAAAAAAAAAAAAAAAAAAAAAAAAAAAAAATATATATATATATATATATATATAAAATCATAATAATAATAATAATAATAATAATAATAATAATAATAATATAATATATAATATATATATATATATATATATATATATATATATATATATATATATATATATATATATATATATATATATTAACGCATTAGCTATGAAAAATTCACACGATAAAAATATTTTAACACCGTTAACGCACTGGCCCCGCCTCCGGACCTGTACATCATCTTACATTTCATATGGTTGACTGTTGACAATGATGCAGGGCATCAGTTATGCCATAAAATTGAAAATACTGGGGCAAAAATGCTCCTGTACAAGTTTTTGTCTCATATTTATATCACATGATAAGGGATATCACACCAGCAGTGAGAGCAATTATCACATAGCAATTAAAGCTGTTTTTGTCTCGAATAGCACGAGTGCAAATGTGATTTTATTCAACAGTTCAGTAAATAAGAAGATAATATTGTGTTATATTTTAAACACAGTATTGTCTGTTTTTGCTCAGTTTTACCAACAAAAATATTACCTATAAAGCCACTGCAGAATTGTTGTGTGTCTCCGAGCAACACAGTGGTTTTGAACAAATTTTTTGAACCAATGATTCAAAGCCCCATTTATAAAAGGAGCCGTTTACTTAATTCCTGAATGAATCAGCCGTTTGAACTAATCAAATCAATGAATGACTCATAAAGACATTTAGCACCAACTTCTGGCAGTTTTAGTTTCTTATTTAGAGTATTATTTCATTTAGAAAAAGGGGGATTATTTTTTTCAAAGGGATAGTTCACCCAAAATTTTTAATTAGGCTATGTCATTATTTACTCAAATCTGAATGACTTATTTTCTTTTGTAGAACATAAAAGAAGGTATTTTGAAGACTGTTAGTAACAAAGCTGTTTTGGTTACCAATGATTTCCATTGCATGAACAAAAAAAAAAAAAAAAAAACCGGTTGTTTCTCAAATTCTCTTCTTTTATGTTCCATAGTTTATGTTAGGCCATTGTACTCTAAACGTTTATGTGTAATACATTTTATATTGAATCAAATAAAATATTTCTTTCTAGGTACTATTTGTTATGTCTACTTAATACTTTCTCATTTAACACAAAAATAGCTTTAAATAATCTTTTGGGGATATATTCACAGCCAAATGTAATTTGTGATTAATTAGATTAAATTCAAAAGTTTGGATTGATATGATTTTTTTAAACATTCTGAAAGAAGACATTAAGGTTGCATTTGTTTGATTAAAAAAGCAAAAAATACAGCAATTTTGTGAAATAATATTATAATTACAAATAAGTTTTCCAATTTTCCATTTAATATATTTTAAAATGTAATTTATTCCTGTGATTCACATGATCCTTCAGAAATCATTCTAATATTCTGATTTGGCATTATTAATGTTGAAAACAGCTGTGCTGCTTACTATTTTTTACATTTATTTCTTTATTTTTTTGATGAATAGACAGTTCAGAATAGAAAGTTCATCATATATCTGAAATATACATCTTTTGATCACCTTTAAGCAAATTAATGCATCTTTGCCTGAATTTCTTTCAAAAATATATACAAATAAAAATAAATCTTACTGGTTAAATCTCACTAACCTAAACTTTTGAACAGTTGTGATGATATGAAATACTAGTTTGCAATAACAAGCAGCATAACAAGCTGTTTTGAAAAGCTAAAAATAACTGATGATACCGAAAACCTCACACATTCAAATTACAAATAGCTGCAAACTCTTACAATTACAAATCTGGTGGATATTGTGGGTCTTACATGTTTATGAAGGTGTGAGCTTCTTATTATTGTTACTCTACTTCTAGCAGTCTTTCATGGCTCATTTTCTTCTTGACTTTCACTTTCACAGTCTTTGAAAAAAGCATGCATTCTGAAAAGGGAAGAACAACCTTGATTGCTGAACTGAGAGAGTATCTAATCAGAGACCGCTTCTCATGAGGGAGCAAGAGAGAGAGAGAAAGAAAGAGAAAGAGAGGAAGGCTCAATACTAGAGCACTACAAGGACATAATTGTCGTCAGTGGTGACATTGACCAAGATCAAATCTCATGCCAGCAGAACACAGGCCTAGATTTAGACTGCTTCATTTCACCAGGGTCTCTCACTGCATGAGTAAAAATCCCAAAGACAGCTTCAACTGACTTCACGACTGTGTAGAAACAGATATAAATAGTTGAATTTCTCCAATGTTACGGCAAATCATTTATTTACAATGTTTTAATTAATTAGCGGAGCTTACAGTAGAAAAACTAACAGTATAGATTAGAGATGCTCAAACATAAGGTTAGAGTATTGAACAAACCCCAAATCCTAAGTTTTAGAGATGCACAATGCATCAGCGCCACATCTGTCATTGATGAATACTGGCAATTTTTAAATTTTTTGTATGTTTCTTTTTGTATGAAATTTAATTGTTTCTGCCTATTTTAAGATAAACTATCAGCAATATCTATAGACTACAGCAATAATTTAACCCTTTAAGATAGATCAGGAACCAATCATTCAAGGGCATTTGTTAGTCTCTAACAAAGCACTACTAAGTTTTTCAATAACTGTCTAACAGGCATCTCAGAGGTCATTTCTCTATTATTATTCTCATTCAAACACTATTCTTTCCTCTATAGCACTGTGATGCCTATATTCTCTGACATATAACAATTTATATTTTAATTTGTAAAATGTAACGTATGATATTGGTTATTGTCTAAAAAAAGTAAAATAAATAAATAAATAAATACCATTTAGAATTTGAATGTCAGTGAATTCCATTTCATATAATCTTTTAACAAATTTTTTATTCAGCAGAAATAAATGTATCATGGTTTCCATAAAAATATTAAGCAGAACAGTTATTTTCAACACTGTTTTTTGAGCAGCAAATCAGTTTCTGAAGGATTATTTGACACTGAAGACTGGAGTAATTGATGCTGAAAATTCTGCTTTGACATCACAGGAATTAATCACATTCTAAAATATATTAAAATAGAAAATAAATATAATGTTTTTTTTTTCAAATAAATGCTTCTTTCATAAACATTAAAAAAAATAAAATTATTTCTGACAAAAACTTTTAAAGGGTAGTGTAGATGGATGAATAAAAAAGGAAAAGGCCATGAGACTCCAATTCTGCATCAAGTGCACTATTTGGGACAGTGTGTTAGAGCAGTGCAGCAAGAGACTAAAAGCACACGCTGAGTGAAATTTAGGCTAACTAAGCAAGAATCTTTCTTAATTTCAGCATACGATCACACTGCATAGTGTTCATTCAAACACATCTCACTGCCAAAGGATTCAGACAGTTTCTCAGTGGATGTTCTGTTGTCTGGGTTTCTTGCAAGCTGCCTGTTCAAGCAAACCAATATTCCATCTGTTCTCCATAGTCATGAGATTCATAAAAGAACATGGTCACATGCTTGTGCTTACAAACCAAACACTGGTCTATTTATCTTTCACATGGACTCTGTAGAGCCTCTAAGCACTTCCTTTAGGAAAACTACATGACAAAATGTGGTGTTCATTTTATCGTGTTCGAGGATACATGATAAAAGATAAGCCAAGGTTTTGAAGCTTCACGATCCTTCTCTCATAAAACATTTATCACCACCCACACAACACAAACTGCAATACTATGCTAAAAGTTTTTAGGTAAATGCAAAATCTAAATCTGACTAAATTCTGAAGGCAACATGGCTGCAAATGAGAAATTTGCAGAGGCGTTAATATTATTAATAATAATATGTTTAATTTATTTCAAGAACACAAAGACACTTTACATAATATTGGCAAACAGTCAGACACTGACTGTCAGACGATGATCATATTCAATATAATAACCAAAATAAGTATAAATCTGACAATGAAAGGAAACAATCAGTTTTAAATGTCTAGAGTGAGGAGATGGCACAGAGGATTTGGGTCAGATTTAGTAAAGGTCGTATACGAACAATGTTGTTGAGGAGGAAAAACAAATTTTACAAGCTGGCTGGCATGAGGTTCAAAGCATAATTTGATCAAATAGAATGATTGGATGATTGGAATAGAAAAGGGATTTTGGGCCCGCTAACAAGATTTCTGTTTCAGTTTTAGAAGTTGTCAGCCATCTTTGAGATCTTGTAGGCAGAATGTGATGGGAAAGAGGATAAAAAGAATTGGGCTGGACAGAAAGATGGATTTGTGTATTTTCAGCATAATTATGAATGTTAAGATGCTTAATTCACCATGACGCTGAATGATCTGACCAAGAGGAAGCATATAGATTAGTAACAGAAGTGGACCAAGAACAGATCTTTGAGGTGCACCACAGAAAACAGTGACAGAGCAAGATTAATGCTGTTAATGTTAATAAACTGTTGCCTGTCCGAGAGATCTGAAGCCACTGAAAGGAAGTGCCAATGATACTGTCAGAACATAGACAAGATAGGAGTTCTAAATGCACTGCTTTTCAAACAGTCTATGAACATTTTCCAAGATGGAAAGAATTGTCCAGAGTCTCCCTTTCATTCCATCCTCTGTGTTCTCATTCTGGGAAAATCCTTGCATAAGCCTCACTGGCCTTTGAAGTGAAGCAGATGCAGGCAGCAGGTTGACAGGACACCTGACCATCAGGTCTGACTGGGTCCATATGGCTACATCTATTTTCTGTACGTATGTCAAAAAACAGCACATTTCTACAGAGTCAAACAGGCAGGCAAAGTATGACTCAGATATGCTGCTTTGCTTGAGATTGAGAGGATGAGAAGTTGAGAATCCTATGGGCAGCCAAAGACCTTGAGGCTTCCAGCTTGCTGATTAATTTGTGACAGAAAGTCTCTCTAAGTGCCCTGTGTGCAATGCTTTTAATTTATATGTTAATCTGAATTCAGTGCATAGCAGGCATTTCCAGCGTGGCTTCGTTCCAAAGTCTACCCAGTCCGTTACAGAAACAATTTAGAAACATGTTTGGGAATGCAAAGCCTTTGGGGATGTGTTTTTTTTTTTTGGGGGGTTGATCTAGGAGTAGATCTATCTATCTATCTATCTATCTATCTATCTATATATAGACCCATATACATATAGTATGCAACGATCAGTCTTCAACACTTTGCATGACTAGAGCAAATGAAATGGCTAGAACAAAACCAATCCTAACAGTCTAGACATATTAAAGTATTAAAGAAATGAAGTCATCTAATATTCAAACATCCCTCCAGTGTTCACTGTTCTCTAAATAATAAAAGAAAATAATTAATAAATCCACAAGCAAAAATTTCAGATAAGTTTTCACTTTGAAACAGATCACTAGACAAGCAAGTTTGGGCTTTCTGTACCTATAATAAAACAAAATGTCACTCCTGCTAAAATCAAAACCCATTTGAACTTAACTGTGTGACTGCACTGGTTTAGGTGCAATGATCCCCATTACTCACCATTTAAAAGAGTCTGAAACTGGTAATTAATTGCTACAGCATGCATATATGTATAAGGAGAACTGATGACTGTATCTTTAAATTTCCTATAATATAACTCAAATTGAATAAAGGCATATCAAAGCCAGCAGAAGTTCTTACCTGTGACCAGTTCTCTGACTTCCACATCAGAGGTCTTACGCAGCAGGCGGACAAGCGCAGGAATTCCACCGCAATTCTTCAGAGCGATTTTATTATCATCATTGGCTTTGCCGTAAACGAGATTCCTCAGGGCACCACAGGCACTTCTGTGTACTTCAGCCATTCTGTGATCCAACAGGTCCACCAACAGCTGAATACCGCCCTGCCTCCGTATCTGAGAGAAACAGACCGATAGAGGGCATTTTCATGTTTTAAGACTTAAAGACTGGATTGAGAACATGGGTTAACAATAAAATCTACATAAAAGGCATCTACAAAGTAGCAAAATGACCTGGTAAAAAGTTTTCACGTCAGTTTTAATGTAACATAAGAACAATGTTCAAATAAATTATTTTTTGGCCACTCGAGGCACCAGGGAGCTGAAAAGGGCTTTGAAAATGAATTCATATTCACATTTTAAACATGAACTCCTGATTTGAATGCAACTTCAATCGATCTAATCAAGAATTATTGGTCAGTGAAAACATTAGAAACGTTGACCTTTCCCTTCTGACATTCAGCAGTACTGCATCTTATAAATGAAAAAAACAAAAAAAACAAAGGCTGAATTCAGTGTTAAGTCACACCAAACCAGCTTAGTGTCAGCCCATGAGATCATTTGGAGGATAAATGAACAAATAGCAGACACTGAATCCATAACAGTGTATTTGAAAAATCAATACTTAAGGGAGCTGGAGAATGAATCACTCTTCAGACAGCTAAACAGACTGAGAGGTGTGAGTAAATCTTTATCAACAGAGCTTTGCTGTTCTACACTAAAGTCAATTAAAGCCAGCCAAGTTCATTAGAGGATCTGAGACCACACTACATAAAGCTGTATGTTACTAAACTCTATGGAAAAACAACATGGTCTGACATCAACTCACCAAAGGCTTCTCATCTTGATAGCCGGTGCCATTTTTTATTTTATTTTCAGGAATAGTTCCCTCAAAAAAATGAACATGCTACCATTATTTTCTTATCTTCAAGTGTTTTTTTTTTTTGTTTTTGTTTTTTTAATCCAAAAGGAGATATTTGGCAGAATGCCTGTTTTCCATCAGTATTGTAATTAACTAAAACTAAAACTATAGAAAAGCATTTTCATTAAATAAATTAAGCTGAAATAAAATAAAATGAGTTAAAGGGGTGGTTCATTTTTTTTTCTAGGCTTGATTGTGTTTATGGGGTGCAGTCTAACATGTCTTAATGCTTCGTAAAAAAAAAAAAAAAAAAAAAAAACTGATTATTTTTCACATAATTTACCTTTATTCCGCTCTGTCCTTTCTCTGAGAAACGCGTTATTATAGCAGAGGATATTATTGAAGAGGATCGTGCAGAACCTGTGCAAGCACTGCTTTTAAAGGTAGGCCTATGCTTTTTGTTTGATGTTGTCTCATACTTTTAGATACGCTGTTATTTGTAAATGGTATTGCTTATGTTAGCTTTAATATATGGTTTTATCAGATTAAAGCTTTAATACAGTACGGCAACTGCGCGTGTGTCCATGTTTAACGCTTCTCATAGCTATGTGAAAATAAGTGTATAACTGGAACAATTCATTGTTGGAGCTGAGCTGGATGAGAGAGAGAGAGAGAGAGAGAGAGAGAGAGAGATACAGAGTGTGTGCAGAGCAGGGGGATGCAAAGAACACTATTAAGAACCGCTGCTTTAGAACATTGATTTTAAAACTTGTGAATCCATTAGAATTGTTAGAAGACAGAATCGCGATTCATATATGAATAGTTTTTACGTACACCTCTAGTTTTCTCTTCCTCTTCTCTAAAGCAGTGCAGCATGGACTTGGCCCCTTTGCTGCCTTTTCCTGAGGGCTGGGTTTATCTGGGTTTGTTACGTCACAAACCCGGGAAGTAACTTGTTGTAGTCCCTACCAGCCATTTTTGTAGGCATTAAACTGCCAGAATTTTAAAAGACATTGCAAAGACATTGCAAGACATTTGCATTGAAGTTTCAACTTCGTAACTTTAATTAAATTAAATAAATTTAAGTACTAACTGAACTAAAAAAATTAATAAAAATAAATGAAAGCTAAAGAGAAACATTAAAAAACATTACAGAATTACTAAAATTTAAAACTGAAATATAAAAAAAATTGAAAACCAAAAGCTATACAGTTTTTTCCCTATATATATATATATATATATATATATATATATATACCCACTGTTTTCTATACAATGAAAGTGGTTGGTGATTTTTACTGCCAAGCTCCATAAAGGCACCATAAAATTAACCCAAAATGACATCATACAGGTTTGGAATAAAATGGGAGCAAATAAATAATTAGACATTAGTCAATAAAAAAAACATAACATCTGCCTTGGATATTATTTGACAGCTTAATTTGTCGCATTTTGATCCCTTACAGACTAATACTCACAGTAAGTGATGTGTGACGTTTTGAATGATTTGACATAAAACCAGCAGGGCTAAATTATTAAGAAAGAGTCACACCTGTGTCTATCTGGAAATTCATCAAGTGATTGCACTATGAATTTCCAATTTCCAGTCCCGCTGCCAACTGGCATACACAATACCCTGCTGCATTAGCTGTAGATGAGTGCAGGAGCAGCCCTGGCAGATGTGCTTCTGAACAGAGCGTCACTACAGATCAGAGCTCCGGCTTCACATCGCCACTCACTCCAATGGAGATTACAAACCCATTTCTTTGTGTGGCTTTGTCTGAAGGTGAGAAGTGATCTAGTAGTCCATTCTGTGAGGATACTTCTCATCCTGTTTCTTCCTGTTTTCGGGTTGTACTGCATGTACAGCATGAATATTCAAAGCACACCTGACAGGAAAACAAAGGCACGGCTCATCCCGAGAGGCGGACAGACATGTGCGTCACCGCACAAAAGCCTTCATTTCATTCATGCAGTGAGATTCACACTTCTGAGAATGCAGCCCCAGTACACAAAACATTATATAGATAAAACACAATTAATTATCGTGATCGCAGCATGTTTGGAAGCAACAAACAACAGAAGATAAAAGCAGGAACTGGGGATGTTTCTGGCAAGTTCTATCAAGAAGATGAGCAAAGCTGTGCAGGGGAACCAATGGCGGCCACTTTGTTCTGCTTTTTTGTGAACTCTGTGCAGCAAAGAAATTAATTGAGGGTTAACAGTCCTGAAGCAGCGGAGATGTTGAGTTATTCAATTAGAGGCGTGAGTGGACAGGATGGAAGTGCTTGCACTTGACTCTAAAGCGCACGTGCAAATAGATATTGACGAATTAGATTTTCCCTCCAAAAGGGCTGATAAAGCTGAACTTTAGCCAGAGGCGGGCTGCACAAGAGACAGACCTGGGGAGCTTTGCTGGAGCCACCTGCTATAAATAGTGGCCGGCTGAGTACAAGAAAGAGCTGCCTTTGCATTTGGCCAGTAGTTCAGCAGGAAGACCATAAACATCAGAGCTCGGCCTGTCTGGCTGAAATGCTGGGCTAATCAGTATTCTCCTCACCTCTGCTGCGGGAGATACTACTCTGTCATCTGATACCCGTTCTCCTTTCCCATCCGAGTCTGCTTCAGTGTGTGCGCTAGTTCCTGTCTGGCTAAAGTTCATTTACATCTATCTTTAAAAATGTCAAAATGAACCTGTTTGACTTCTGTAATGTGATGTATTTTGAGAAAATGACGTTCGGATGGCCCATTAAGTTGGGTGAGGAGAGGATAATGCAATAAAATACCCTGTGTATTTCTCATTTTAAAAACACTGCTACTGAATCTACAGCGCAAAACATACAACGACAAGAACAGTCCAATTCATGAACAAATTATTAGTATTAGAAGGTTCTTTTTAGTGAATCAGAATCATACAATTGGTGGGTCTAAATGATCATCAGATCAGTGAGTTATTTTTAATGAATTAAAACCATACAGTGCGACCAGTCCAACTGATTCCTGAATAAATGATTTTTATGAGCCAGTTCTTTTTAGTGAATCAAAACTATACAGTGTGAAAAAGTAAAAGCAAAGAAGTTTGTATTCAAATTTAAAAAGCAAAAACACTAGACTGTTTTAAATAAAGTTCCTCAGATGTGTGTAACTTCTAAATTAACTTCTAAATAAAAACTAGAAGCGTCTTTTCCCCTTGATTTGTGTAGGCTATATAGTGCATATTTAAGGTAGTAATATAATACATAATATCATATTTATTAATATTAATAATATGACAATATCTGCATTTAATATTGGTTAAATTGGAGGGGGAAATCCTGCCCATACCCAGTTTGGGAAAAAAAAAAAAAATAAAAGATGTCAATTAACTTAATTTATATTCAGGAACTGTGAATAAATAACAGAAAAAAAAAAAAAATACTGCCAAAAAAATAAAAACAATAATAATAATATCACCACTATAATAACATCATCAACAAACAAAAAAGAGATTTAGATAAAATTTGATTAATATACGCACAGTACCGGTCAAAAGTTTGGACATATTAAAGGTTGTAATGTTTTTGAAGAGACTTTGATGCTCATCAAGCTATACATTTATTTAATCAAAAATACGGAAAACAAAAACTTAATATTGTTAAATAAAAAAGTTAAAAAAAAAACCCTGCATTTATTTAAAATAGAAATCTTTTGTAACAATACTGTTCAAAAGTTTGCAATTCAATGGGTCAGTATATTTTTAAAGAAATTAATATTTTTATTCAAAAGGATGTGTTAAATTGCTAAAAAGTCAGTTATGACTCACAGAAACAGATATTTTGAAATATGGTAAAAATAGAAAACCATTCAAAAAAAAAAAATGCAGACTTAATGATCATGAGCAACTTCTTTCAAAAACATTAAAAAAGGTTAGGAATCATCTTTGTTTCAAGTGCTTTTTACTGGGGGTGGGGGGCCTCAGAATGTCTAGAACCGGCCCTGATGCTGTCAAACGATTAATCGCATCCAAAATAAAATTTTGTGTTTACTTAATATATGTGTGGGTACTGTGTATATATTTAAGATAAATTTTATATATATTAAATATTTCTATTTACAGTCATGGCCAAAAATATCGGCACCCTTGATAAATATGATCAAATAAAATTAATCTACATTGTTAATCCTTTTGATCTTTTATTTAAAAAATTCTCACAAATCTAACCTTTCATTGGATAATAAGAATTTAAAATGGGGGGGAAATATCATTATGAAATGAATGTTTTTCTCTAATACACATTGGCCACAATTAACGGCACCCTTTTATTCAATACTTTGTGAAACCTTTATTTGCCAGATTAACAGTTCAAAATTTTCTCCTATAATGCTTGATGAGGTTAGAGAACACTTGGCAAGAGATCAGAGACCATTCCTTCATCCAGAATCTCTCCAGACCCTTCAGATTCCCAGCTCCATGTTGGTGCTTCTTCTCTTCGGTTCACCACACTCATTTTCTATAGGGTTCAGGTCAGAGGACTTGAATGGCCATAGCCATAATTGTCACTGCTCTAGCTCTTTTCTTAAAGCCACTTCACTAATTTGTGAAGCTCAATAATCTTTTGCTGCACATCAGAAATATATTCTTTTCTTTTACTTTCTCATTGTAATGTATGATTCAGGGGATTTGGGCTTTGTTTTCCCTCCTATTTATATTCCTGTGAAACAGGAAGCCATGGCTGGATAATTTCATATTCATAATCACCCTGGAGTGCTCAAAATGGTAAATGTGAATGGGAATATATACTTCAGAGATATTTTACTCATATGAATTTCTAGGGATGCCAATAATTGTATCCAACATGTATTTGAGAAAATCATTTATTTCATAATGATATTTATCCCCATTTTAAATTCTTATTATCCAATGAAAGGTTAGATTTTTGTGATTTTGTTAAATAAAAGATCAAAAGAATTAACAATGCAGATTAATTTTCACAGCCTTCTTTGATCATATTGACTGTATATTATGTAAACAACTTTTATTTTGGATGCAAATAATCATGATTAATCGTTTGACAGCACTTATATTTTTGAATATATGCTTATATACTTACTAGACATATGCTTGTTAATCAATCAGTACCTGTACACTGATTTAAATATCTCAAGCCTAAAAGAGATGATTCACCTAAAAACGAAAATTCTCATAATATACTCTCTCTCATTTTGTTCTAAACCTGTATGACTGTAATTCATCTGCCGTACATAAAATATATTCTGTTTCTGAATGTATATTTTCATACTCTACAAATGTCAACGGTAACAAAAATTCTTTGATTATGAACATTCTTCAATATACCTTATTTTGTGTTTTGCAACATGACGGTGAGTAAATGATGAAAGAATTTTCATTTCTGGATGAACTATGCCTTTACAATATAATATTGTAAGCATGTGTGTTTGAGTTGGTTAAAAGAGACATCTCATAAGAGTCATATATTCAGAATTGGTTGGACTGTTCATGCTGTACGGTTTTGATATGCTGAAAAGCCCTCAAATAAATCACTTGTTGTAGTCTGACTGTGATGTTGACTGGTGTCATTTTTCACTATCCACTCCATAATGTGAAAGCATTTATGTATATGTATGTTGAGGAAAAAGAATGGAAGGGGTGAAATAACTTGTTCAGAGCTTCGGCACAATCTGCTGCAGAACTGGCACATATAATTAACTGTACTGCTTTACCGAGCAACAACACACACACACACACACACACACACACACACACACACACACACACACACACACACACACACACACACACACTACGTGTCTGGTACCACCACAATGTGTATTATATAGATACCTTCAATAATATCTCCCATAATTCACCTGTTGGACTCTTTCTGCAGTCATTGTGATGTCATTTTCAGATGGACAAACTGACAATGGAAGTTCAGTCCCACTCCAGACAAAAAAAAAAAAAAAAGATCATGTTTGGACATTTACTGCAGCTGGTACTGTATAAGGGTCAAACCCTTGAAAAACACTAGGGCTGTGTATCACTAGTAAAGTCACGATACGATGCGTATCATGATACAGAAGCCACGATACGATACGTATCAAGATACAGAACTGCACTAAATTTCACCTCAGAAGAATTTAGTAAAACACTGCATACTACTATAGTGCTATTTCTAACTATTGGCTGAGCAGGCAGTTGACCTCTGCATTATGAAGGGCCCCCATAACTACCACAGTAGGCTACAATATAGTGTAATAATGACATGTTTCACACATTGGGCACTCCCCACCAGGTACAATATTCTGATTGTTTGCATCTTGTTTTAAGTCCATAAATAATAATGTACTGAATCTAATAAATTTATATTGTAATTTACTCATTACTACATTACTACATTACAGCTACATTATATTTCTCAACAAGGAGCTGGTAACATCATTGTTGCTAAAGGAATTAAAGCCACAGCTTCACCTTTAATAGAGAAACGCGGCAAAACGGTGGTAATTCATACACAGCCTATCTCCCTTGCTTTTTCTCTCTCGTAAATAAACATGACGAGTTACACTTTTCTGAGAATAGAATATTAAAGTGGAGATCGCTAAACTGCAACCTAATCGGTGTTTTCAGAAAGCAAGCGCGTTTATCAACAGTGGAGAGAGAGCGCGAGCACATGGTTGCCAGGTTGACAAAGATAAGTAGCACACTTTGCAGATATTTCCATGTTGTGCAAGTGGGAAGCTCTGTTTCGGGGATTACGTCTCTTGTAACCCAGTTGTGTTCCTCTGCGGCCAGATTAAACCTTGTTGTAGCCTTTATATTATGCTCTATTCATTATTTTTTAGAAACCTCGCACTTTTCTAATCAATTTTAAATGCTGTTCTTGTATTCAAATTAAACGCGGTTCACTGCTGCACACATGCCACAATATCGATACTGGGCCAGCTGTATCGATATTCGTATCGTCAAATCTCTGTGACGATACACCATTGTATCGATGTATCGAACACAGCACTAAAAACACTGCACCTAACTGAGAATGAGGCTGCAGAAACATTGAAGACATTGTAGAAAACTTCAGGATATAGTGATTTACAAATGTGAAATACATTGTACCAACACAAGCTTGTTGCATAATACAATGAGTTGCATAATGTACTGGATGCATTAAGTCCATGAACTATGAATGTTTGACCTTTTTAGAGACCTCAGATATGATGACCGTGGGATGAAACAGAGCAGTAGTTCTCAACTGGTGGGTCACAACCTAAAAGTGGGCTGCAGGTCTGTTCTGATTGGGTCACGAACTGGAGGAAAGAATAAATGCTAAATACAATGTAAAAAGCAAAATAAATAGACTCGCATACTTTTAAAAGCAATGAGAAACATCTTAGCTCACTGTCAACATTCTAGTTTAGTTAATGGATGCGTATCCAATCAAAATCTAAACTATTTTGGTGCATAAAAAAAAAATTATTATTGTTATAAATATTATTATTATTAAAAAAACAATTAAAAAAATAAAACAAATCAAAAAATAAAAATAAATAAATAAAAAAATATAATAATTGCAATACTATTATTGTACTGTTGTACACTGTATTGATGTAAATAAAAAATAAGTATCTAACAACAACAACAAAAATTGAAAATAATAAAAATTATAATGTTAACAATGTTTTTTTTATTTTCAAATATTAAACCATAACCATGCATTTATTTAGTCAGAAAACTGCAGGGAGATCTTAAAGCTTGTCTTTTGTTGGCAACAGATTCATAAACAATTGTAATTGCAAATTTGGGAAGATGGTTTGGCACATGTTGCTTTTTCAAATGCACTTTATAATCAGATGCTCATAGACAGAAAAAAAAAACAGTTGAGAATCACCAATGAAATGTATATGCCAATTCTTTTGTTTATTTCCAAGAAACAAAAGCACACCACAGAGCATCTGAATACAAAGGCCCAAATCTAATCAATAAAGTTATGATGGAACATTGCTCCAAATATTTTATGAGAACAACATGAAACAAGTTCATTTCGGTGTGTGGTGAAATTGATGAACGGGCGGATCAAAGAAAGCAGGGGGATTCATTTAGTGTCTTTTCTTAATAAATAAGACATTTTTCAGATGGAGAAAAATGCTGGTTTGAAGTGGAGCTCATCGCTGGATAAACTAATTTGGCTCTCACTGTTTGTGTGTTTTTTTCCCATTAAATATCATTTAAAAGTTTGTCGGCTAGCTCTTCTCTCCCTCTGTTGCGGTTTTGTTCCCGCAGATTTATTCTCCAAATTTAATTTCCTTGTCCTCCGAGCCTCTCTTAAGCCTCTGGGACACAATTATAGAGCTGCTGTGTGGAGAACGGCTGTCAATATGCAGCTTTCCGTGTATTGTTTGGCTGTGCTATTAGTGCTTAATTACTGGTGCAATCCAGGGCACTCTTCATAATTGTGAAAACTTACTTCCGGGAGATCTACCATTAGAGACCTGGCATCAAAATTCAATAAAGGGGTGAATTATATGGTACATACAAGAATTAATTTCACACAACAACACATATCAATAAAAATCTTTCAGTAGGTATTCAACAACAAGAGTTTTCCCAAGTTAACACAAAATTTGTGTTACCTTCAGATCCCACTTTCAACACTAATTACCTTCTACAAGGCCACAAAAAAAAGCTTTCTGAATAGATTTTGCCTACAGATGTGTCTTGGTAAGCAGGTATATGATCATTACAAATGATATAAAGATTTACCTCAGCTTTAATCTTGTTGTCTCCAAAGCATAGGTGTTGCAGATATGCTGCTGCGTTGGACTGAACTGAGGGAAACTGGTGCTGCAACATCTGAATGACTTCAGGTAATTCAGGATCTCGCCAGCCGAATTCCCTACGGAAAAAGAGAGTAGGAGAGTGAGTTTCACACTTCTGTTGTACAGTAGGTGGTGAAATAGGACTTTTACTGTACGTTGTAGGCTGGCAGACCTGCACCATTACTGAGGACATCTCTAACACACGGAGGTTAAAGTGAAATAAATGTCTTTCCAGAAACTGTAACAGGGAAAATGGTTTCCATTATTGTGTTATTGCTCTAAAACAGTGGGCTCGGAGAAGTAGTAGGAGTTTACAATTGTGAATGCCTGTGTGTGTGCGTGTGTGAGAGAGAGAGAGAGAGCGTTTCTCTCAGTGAGAATGACTAGATTTGATCATTTTCACTGATGCTGAGGAAGTTTGACAGAAAGATTGATTGTACTCTGAGGGTTTTGGGTTTCTGATGATCTACAGAACCCTGCTGCAGGAATTCTTCTCTTACCTCATAGAAGCCAGGCAGCAAATATCATAAAGTGTATATATACACACACAAATTTTATATAATGTGTAAACACATTTTACACACATTTCTAATTTTTTTTCACAGATTAAATGGGTCTTTATACTTATGTTGTCACAAAAAATATATTAAATGATTAGATATAAACTCTGTCTGTATACAGTATATTATAACATACAAACACACATATGCACATACACACACACAGACATATACACACTTATGAATACCAATATAAAATGTATAATATAGAATATATAATGTATACCTATTAAGTTTTTACATTTTCACTGAAGTTCAGATGAAACAAGTAAATAAATAAGAGTAAATTATAAAAAAGTTATACAAATTTTATATTGTGTAAACGCATTTTAGACATATGTACATATTATCATTTTTTTTGTGTAAATAGGTGTTTATTATATTTATAGGTGTATATTAATTTAAACTATATCACACAATTATGTTGCACGTAAGTTAATATATAATGTATTACATATTTTTTATGGTTTAACTGAGTTTTTATAGTTATATCTTGATATATATTGAATTATTATGTATATAAAATTTTACTCAAATATTATCAATACAAATATCACTTTTAATAGGTGTTTATACTTCAAAAATGACGTTTAATTTATTAAATTTTAATTTAAACTCTCTTTGCGTTATATATACATACATACATATATATATATATATAAAATGTGTGTGTGTGTGTGTGTGTGTGTGTATAAAGTTACATTTGCATTGTATGTAAGTTAATATATATAAAATTACAACATTTATGTTGTATGTAATATATTACACAATTATTTATTTTTTACGGTTTAAATGTTTTTTTTTTTTTTTAATACTTATATCTTGATATACACTCACCTAAAGGATTATTAGGAACACCATACTAATACTGTGTTTGACCCCCTTTCGCCTTCAGAACTGCCTTAATTCTACGTGGCATTGATTCAACAAGGTGCTGAAAGCATTCTTTAGAAATGTTGGCACATATTGATAGGACAGCATCTTGCAGTTGATGGAGATTTGTGGGATGCACATCCAGGGCACGAAGCTCCCATTCCACCACATCCCAAAGATGCTCTATTGGGTTGAGATCTGGTGACTGTGGGGGCCATTTTAGTACAGTGAACTCATTGTCATGTTCAAGAAACCAATTTGAAATGATTTGAGCTTTGTGACATGCTGCATTATCCTGCTGGAAGTAGCCATCAGTAGATGGGTACATGGTGGTCATAAAGGGATGGACATGGTCAGAAACAATGCACAGGTAGGCTGTGGCATTTAAACGATGCCCAATTGGCACTAAGGGGCCTAAAGTGTGCCAAGAAAACATCCCCCACACCATTACACCAGCACCACCAGCCTGCACAGTGGTAACAAGGCATGATGGATCCATGTTCTCTTTCTGTTTACGCCAAATTCTGACTCTACCATCTGAATGTCTCAACAGAAATCGAGACTCATCAGCCCAGGCAACATTTTTTCCAGTCTTCAACTGTCCAATTTTGGTGAGCTCGTGCAAATTGTAGCCTCTTTTTCCTATTTGTAGTGGAGATGAGTGGTACCCGGTAGGGTCTTTGCTGTTGTAGCCCATCCGCCTCAAGGTTGTGCGTGTTGTGGCTTCACAAATGCTTTGCTGCATACCTCGGTTGTAACGAGTGGTTATTTCAGTCAAAGTTGCTCTTCTATCAGCTTGAATCAGTCGGCCCATTCTCCTCTGACCTCTAGCATCAACAAGGCATTTTCGCCCACAGGACTGCCGCATACTGGATTTTTTCCCTTTTCACACCATTCTTTGTAAACCCTAGAAATGGTTGTGCGTGAAAATCCCAGTAACTGAGCAGATTGTGAAATACTCAGACCGGCCCGTCTGGCACCAACAACCATGCCACGCTCAAAATTGCTAAAATCACCTTTCTTTCCCATTCTGACATTCAGTTTGGAGTTCATGAGATTGTCTTGACCAGGACCACACCCCTAAATGCATTGAAGCAACTGCCATGTGATTGGTTGATTAGATAATTGCATTAATGAGAAATTAAACAGGTCTTCCTAATAATCCTTTAGGTGAGTGTATATTAAATCATTATGCATATAAAATTCAAATAAAAAATATTCTGTTTTTATATTTTAGGAGTCCTGCAAGTGAACTATCATATTTGAGGGTTCATGGCATCAAAAAGACAGTTGGACCATTTAGCAACCACATTGCATTGGCCTAGAAACCACACAAAAGATTCGGTATGCATTTCAGTAAGTTCTGCACAGACAAGATGCACTCAGATGGTGTAAAAGTCTAGTTTACGTTCCTCGAGTTAACACATAAAAATAACTGCACACCTGCCATACCCATTCTTTTGTTTTTATGAAGAATTACAGAATATCTTCCACCTCAGAGTCCATCACCGAGCGTGGCAGGCTTTGATAAATAAAGGCCCTAAAAATGCCTTTTATCTAAGGAAGATTGCATTTGATAGAGATAAGAAGAACCACAGGAGGGATTTGGGAGGTTGCCGGTGTCTTAAGCCCTTAACCTGAGGGCCGGCAGCGCTTGAGGGCAGCTGGTCTCTCCTGCCTCTGCAAACAGACCGATAAGCATCAGCCTGCCTGCAGCTAAGGGCCCATTACTCCTGAGGATCAGTCTTCCCGCCTGCCAGCCCGTAATCAAAATGAAAACCATCAGCTGATAAGATAAGCATTGTGCTTTTTGATTAATTAAAACTTAGCAGGGATTCTCAGTTCAAATGAAATGCCAGTTATGTGCTATATAAAGTGGGGGAGGGTGGGTGCAGGTTTCATAGGCGCTGTACTAAACGCTTTAAAATTGGGCCAGTTGACACCATCAGAATAGTTTATTTTCCTTTTCCCCCATCGATGCGCAAGAACTTCACAGGCAGCGTGACAGAACTGGGGCAGAAGAAAGAAGTTTTCTATGTGTGTGTATATGTGCATTTCAGTGAGTTTAACAGAGAGGAAAGATCAGAAGTAGCACAACGCAATCCAATGCATGATCATACAACCACATTTGTGTGGAGACAGCAAACACGCACACACGCATGCAGAGAACAGTCACCACGACTACAGTGTTCTAGATCTTCACAAGCGTCAGAGTCACTTTACATCACAATCACACAGACTGAGTGCTTACATGCACAATCAAAGTCTATCAAACATCAGCTTATGAGAAAAACACCAAGTTTTATGTATGAATGATAATAATAATAACCAAAACCAAGGCAACAAGTAAACTTCTTTTCATGTTGAGTTTTGAGTTAAATCATTTATAACCTTTTCTACGGCTGTGAGATGATTCCAAAAAGATTTGTAATTTCATAGGCGTTGACTGAGTATCGATAGTCAGATTCCACTCAGAGAATACATGAAACGTTCAGGCAGTTTTCCTCTAATCTAAACTACTATACATCCCAAAGAAGCCATAACAGCAATGATTCATAGTTAGTGCTGCTTTAAACTAATAATATTTTTTTCCCCTGATGCTGGGAGTCAACTGCAAAAAGAATCAAGAGTCAGTGAACTGAGTTGATTTCTCTAATCAATCAATTAATTAAAAAATGAAGAAGACAACACTACATCAACCACGTCCTTCTTTCTTAATAATTCATTATTGTTTTGCATTCCTAACTAAATAAATAAACATTAAACTCAAATCAGACTCTTTGACAACCAGCTATTTTTCACTTAAGACAAGTGATCGTATCTTTGTTGATGCTTCTTGAGAATTGTTTACTTTTGCTTAGAACAAAACTGACCATTATTTACATCCCTTGATTACTTTTGAACACTCAGATGTGTGCTTGAGAATCAGACTTTTCCCCAGTGACAACTGATCATATTTCATTAATAATTCAAAGTTAGGAGAATTTCAGAGTACCCCTACTAGCATTTATATAGGTGTGTTTATATTGTATATATATATATATATAGGGGGGCTTGTGTATCGTCAGTATGTTTTGTCTGTAACAATAAAAACTGCACATTACATTGCAAATTCCTGCTCTTTATAACCTTACATTAATCAATACACATCTTCTGATTGATAGTGACAGAATGGTGTCATGCAGCAACTTCACATTCACTACGGACAGACAAAAAATGTTATTGCACCGTGTCTGGATTAAACAATCATCTAAATGCTTGCTCATAAACGCACCCAATCAGACTGCAACACATGCAATGCTTCAGTGATTGAGGAGACACACTGAAACACAAATTCTTCAGCTCCCTTGCAGACGCACACACACTCACAAATAAATGGCCGTCAAAGGGGGAGAGATGACACAAAAAATCTTCAAAACAAAACCAGCTTCCCTTTCTGTGTTCAAACAATCGATATTGCCACAACGCAGCTCCAACAGCTGCCCAACAGCAGAATTGCATAATGAGCGTCCTCCACACATCAAAACTGGGGAGTGATAGGTCCACCCAAGACAACTGCTGGCAAGGCAATGGGAAGTGGCTAATGCAAGCGGACAGGCGTTGTCATGGCCTCCATCCAACGGCCTGCAGCCTCCCCTGGCCAGAGGATTATTTTTAGCAGATGTTAATAATGGACTCTCAGACATAATCATCATGGTTGTGTAAGCGAGAGGTGCTGTAAAGTGAAACTGTCCCTGTGATTCCTTTAATGCCCATTAAGTAAAATAACAGGCACCCAGCAACATTATCATGCATTTAAAGCCATTAATACAAGTACTTAAAGCTGCCATAGTGAATAAAGCTGATTAAATCTCACACCAGTCTGCGGTCGGACTCGGAGTTCATTGACAAAGCTGATTTATCCCACTTCAATCAATAACTAAATCTGATTGTATTACAACTACACCAATCCCAAAAGGCAAAGGAGCAGTAAATATCTGGCAAAGACACATTAACTGAAGCTTAATGAAGTCTGCCGCAAGAATTCAGAGAGCATTGTTGCTCACACCGATGAATTTCGAGGAAGAGGTACAGTGACAGATACACAGTACCTAGAGTCCAAGGGACTCTATAGTTCCACCTACACGAGTCATGCACTGCTCTACTCTAATTTCACCCTCACAACCCATGACATTCACAATTTCACTTTTCTAATCCACTGTGTCCTCTCCAATAGGTTTGTTTGTGTGTGTGTATGCTTCTGAATGTGTGAGTAGTGTATATATTTGTAAATGCAAAAGTTACAGTAACAAAGTTAAAGTAACAGACTTGGGTTTCCACACACACAAAATAAAAAAAAACAATAAAAAAAAAACAAAAAATTCATAAAAAAACAATGCATATTCTCAATAGGATATGCGCACATATACATTACCCTTTAAAAGTTTGGAGTTATAAGATTTTTAATGTTTTTAAAAAAGAGGTCTTATGGTCACCAAAACTACTTCATTCATCAAAAAAAAGTAAATATAGTAAAATATAAATGGTATAATAAATAGTAAAATATTATTGCATTTACAACAGCTGCTTTATATTTTTTATTTAACAAAATGTATTTAAAAATGTAATTTAATAATATAACACAACCCAACATAAAATAAAAACTAAAACACAACCCCATCAAATCAACTTAAATTAAACGCAAGCGTATCATCTCCATCCAACAATACAGAAATATTAAACAATTAAACTATTTAAATTGCAATACAGGAGTGAATTAGTTAGATGAGTTGTATATCACCATATGAATCATTGCTGAGCCACACATAAGTCAATGAGTTTTTAATAAGATAAGAGTCCAACTACATTCCACAGATGGCCTGATTTATTGATAAGCTTGAAGCCAAAGAAACGATATGATGATCTATTGATGCCCTCTGAAATAGGAAAAAATCTCCTGGGTAATGATCAAATTTCTTCTCAAGAGCGAGGGGTGGAATTTGATTTTAAATGAGGCAATTAACAGGGTAGAGTTCCTTAGAGAGTCACCAGACTCCATCACAGTGGCACCACGGAAAGGAATGAGAGAGATGGTCATGCTGGGTAATGGTGCTGAAAAAACGCTGCCATCCTTCCTATGTTTTATACATGAATGTGACATATTTGCAGCTCTCAGAGAAACACAGAAGCCTGAGAGGGGTACATACATATATACGCACATTATATTTAATTCGATTTTTTGTATTATATTACAAAAAGGTAATAATTTGTAACTATTGAAAAAGTAGTGAATAATTACTGGAGTACTAAATTAAAAAATAATAATAATTATGAATCTATATACAGTACACTATCAGTATTATGCTCACCAAGACCACACTTATTTGATCAGAAATACATTATAACAGTAATATTGTGAAATGTTATTTAAATTTAAAGAACTGTTTTATATTTAAATACATTTTAAAATGTAATTTATTTCTGTGTTGCAAAGCTGAATTTTCAGCACCTATTACTCAGTCTTAGAGAAGAAACATTTCTTACTATTATCAGTGCTGAACACAGTTTTGCTGCCTAATATTTTAGTTTTAACTGTGACACAGTAAGTCAGGTAAGTATGATTACAAAAGACAAGAAAAGAATCTAAAGTTCAGCAGAGATGCATTAAATAGAGCAAAAATGACGGAGAACAGATATTAAAGGGTTACTCCATCCCAAAATGAAAATTTTGTCATTAATCACTTAAATACACGTAAAAAACGTATCCTTGTGGCATGGCTGATACAGAAGAGCATATACTTTCCTGGACTTTGACAGTGTTATTTATTTAGAAGTCTATGGGACAGTCTCAAGCCTCCCTGTTTTCATCCAAAATATCTTAAATTGTGTTCCGAAGACGAACAAAGCTTTTACGGGTTTGGAACGACATGGGGCTAAGTGATTAATGACAAACTTTTCATTTTGGGATGGAGTATCCCTTTAAGCTGTTTTCAACATTGATAATAATGAGAACTATTATTAATAACTGAGTAGCAATATTAACTGAGCACCAAATCAGCATATTAGAATGATCATTAGAATCACTGAATACTGGAGTAACAATGCTGAAAATTCAGCTATTTTAAGTTGTAAAAATATTTAACAAAATTACAGGTTTTATTGTCATTTTAATCTAATAAAGGCAAGGATATAATGCAAAAAAAATTCATAATATTGGATTAATCTTCGGGATAATCATCAGATTAATTACTCAACAGTTTCGCCACCAGCTCCTTCAAAATAAATGGATACACAACCAAACAAAAGAGATCTCCGCCCTATTCATCAGCCTGCCATCTTCATGATGGCAAAACTCAGTCAGGTTCATTAGGCTATGATCTTGAATTAACCTAGAGGCCCCCAACAATCTTCCTATTCTAATCAGGAAGATAGTGACACAATTAAGGAGTCAAACTCCTTGTCAGTAATTTAATTAAGCCAGGTGCTATGCCATGTTGCATACTAAGTGCTGCTACCCAGGTGATATGACTTTAACAATTCCCTGTCTGGATGACTGGTGATGGAAGCTGAAGTTGTAGTCTCTAAAGACCTGTGTGTCTTTGCTCGCTCGGCTGTAACCGGCAACAAATACGTTGACAGAACAGGTCCAAACTCCACTTCACACCATCAAACCTGATATAATTAGGCTGCGCAAAGACGAGCGGAATGAAGGCCCCTCAAGAAGTCAGTACCCTTTGTCACACACAATTATTACTAATGTGACATCACATCAAAAGGAGATTACATGCCACACAATGAGTCCTTGCTTCCCTTTAAAAGGCGAGATGTTTGAAGCAACAGTGAAGTTTCTGCCGATGCTCATTACCAGGCCTGCTACGAGTGGGAAAAAATGAAGTGCCGGTACTCCACTTCATTATAATGTACTGATTCAAATGAGTAATTATTATTCTACTTCTCCTGACATGCACCTCACATAATTTGGCTGAATGCCTAGTGAAAATTTCCTCACATTATTTTATTTACTGGAATATTAATATAATTTCTCCATCTTTCTAAAGAAGTTGACGCAAACATATGGGTTTATTATTGTTTTCTATGGTTTTATTCGTGTATGCCTTTGGACTTAAATGGACTGAGTTGTTTTATGCATTTTTGTGATTACAAATAAATAGAGCAGCTGTGACTGAACAAGTATGTGTTTTGTCATTTTATGTGAAATAATGAAACATATTAGTTGGATTTAGCATCACTGATGCGACCTTAGACACAAATTGATAAATTACGGTCAATTTTAATGCTGGAGACTTTTTAAATATTTATAAGGACGAAACGTCCGCTTCTGTCAAGTTCATTTTGCGATAGTTTTCATTCACATTTCCCCTCACTGGTAAAATGATGTTGTGTGCCGTTTGCTTCAGAAAGGTGTGTTAAGGGTTTTTAGAGTAGCGCTGGTTCTACAGTGGAAGCACAGCATTGTCCCCCCCTGCTCATTGTTAGCCCCCACTCACACTGGCCAGACAATGGAAAAGCGACCACCTCTGCGGTAGAACGCATTCATTCACGCGATTTGTAGAGATGAGAGATGACCCCCTCCTGGTACTGTGATTCATATACTATTATTTCACCAGACACTGACGCTTTGACTGTGTACAGGCAACATGTCAGAAGCTAAATAGTAAAATAGCTGTTTTTTTCCCCCTTCACTACTCTGTTCAACTGAAAACAGATATATATATAGTATATATAGTAACTAGTTTAATTTATATGTTTTATATATATTTTATGCATTATCATTCAAAAGTTTGGGCTTGTAAAACTTATATTTTTTTCTAATCTATTTGATTAAAAATACAGTAAAAAATGTTTTTAGTTATTATTTTGAAATATTATTACAATTTAAAATAGCTATTTTCTATTTAAATATATTTTAAAATGTAATGTATTCCTGTAATTGCAAAGATTAATTTTCAGATTTTTTGAAAACTTGATTTGATGCTCAAGAAACATTTCTTGTTATTACGAATATTAAAAAAGGTTTTGCTATTTATTAGTTTTGTGGAAACGATGACACATTTTTTGATTCTCTGATTCTCAGCATTTATTTGAAAAAGAAATCATTTGTATAATTATAAAAGTTATTACTGTCACTTCTGATCAATTTAATGCATCTTTGGTGAATTTTGGTGAAATTTCACAAAGAAAATGAAAAATTAATAAATTAATTAATTAATTAAAAAACCACAGATCAATAGAAAATTCAAAAGAACTGCATTTATTTGTAAAAGAAATCATCTGTATCATTATAAATGTTACTTCTGTTTATTCTGATCAATTAAATTAATTTCTATCCAAAAACTTAATAAATAAATAACCACAACACTTTTGACTTTTTTAATTTTTTGGGAGATTAAGCCTCTGAGACATGAGAGACATATATTCAGTTAAGTGTGTCCACACTTTTGGCTGTACCTAGATTCGTATTTCCATAATCAAATACATTCCACTGAATTCTGCCATTTTTGCCCCATAATCAGCTCTGAAAATGTAAAAAGTGTGTCGGCTCATTACCTTGATATGCTGCAATACTGAGCAATGTCATGACAAAGCAATAGATACATATGTTCCTCTCTCCCCTCAACAGGGCAACTTTTAATAGAGGCACATTTGAGGATACACATCTAGAGGACAGGCTGCATCTGGCATGAAACATTAAATGAATGTCTGTGAAAGCCTGAGATGGACGATCTCTGGGGTCTCTAGAGCGTCAGATCTACTTCATCAGTCGCAGCTCAACAACACTGATGAAAATGATCATACCAGGGAGTAAGTGACAGAGGAACGCCATATCCTGAATCTCTGAAGATTGCCTCCATGGTGGATGGGTTTGCTAGGATGTTCTGGAAGTTGCGTTGGGGTATGAATCTCTCTGACTCATGTGATGAAAGATGACAGTCGTTCTTGGGATGCTTCCCTCAGAGGCTCTAAGGTCAGACCACATCCAAGGACATACGTGTCAATTATGGAGGAAACAGAGAGGGGGACAGGAACGTGTGTACCAGTGGAAACATGGCGTGGGCAGTAGATATGAAGCAAAGCCTATTCATACATAGAAAACATCGAGTGACAGTGTGAAAGCACATGCATTCAAAGGTGATGAGTGGATGACGTTAGCTCAGTGATATAGTGCTCATCAGACACTGGATCCAATTAAAAATGGATTTGCACTGATGAGCATAGGAGTTCATATCTGAATAGGTGGTACAGGTCAGGTTCAACTAATTATTCTAACATATACAGACACATTCACAAATGATGGAATACGCCTCTACTGCTTATTTGCTCATCTAGCGCATAGTCAGCTGTCTACATCAAGTTCTTAGTCACCAAACAGCCTGATGGGAAGACTAATGTGTGACACAATCTCATGAGTAGAAACATTACGTTTTCAAATATATTTGAGGGAATGATAAGTATAACTGTATAAAATAAATTTTTACAGTTACGTAATTATGAGTAACTGTATAAAATTGTTGAATATTGTATAATATTGTGTAAATGTATACCATGTGTACTGAGATAAATAAATAAATAAATAAATAACAAAAAAAGTTTTAAAGTAATATTTTTTTATTTAGCAGGTATTATTACAGTTTAAAATAACTGTTTCCTATTTTAATATATTTTAAAGTGTAAATAATAACTTTAATACCAAATATAAACTTTATTACAAATTTTAAAATTAACTTCAAATTATAATATATATATATATATATATATAAATAAAAAATAAAGGTTTGATATCTAATATTTTTGTGGAAACGATCCATTTTTTGATTCTTTGATGAATTTAATAAAATAAAGGTTTTGTAACTGTATAAATGTAATTACTGTCAATTCTAATCAAATAAAAACATAAAATCCAAAAAAAAATAATAAATTCTTAAAAAAAAAAATAATAAAATGAATAAATACATAACCACAGATCAATAGAAAATCCAAAAGAACAGCATTCATTTGTAAAAGAAATGATCTGTAACATTATAAATAATATTACGGTCTCTTCTGATCAATAGAATTATCTTTTTTTTTTTTTTTTTTGCATTTGATAACTTTTGATCTGTGAACTGAAATATATATATATATATATATATATATATATATATATATATATAACAAAAAAGCATAACTAAAGTTAATATTTATTATTTATAAGATATAATAAGATACAATAATACACACACACATACAGATACATTTTATAACAAAAAAGCATAACTAAAGTTAATATTTATTATTTATAAGATATAATAAGATACAATAATAATAATAAAACGTTTTTAAAATACAATATATTATTATTATCTGAGATGTATACAAATATAAAATATAACAAAATGTTGTTGTATAAAGTCTATATTCTTATTATTATTCTGTATTAAATATGTTTATTTTTTAGATATTTTGAATATACTACATTAAACCAATTTTCTTATTTAGAAGATAATAATAATGTGTACCAAATTTCTTTAAAAAAATAAACAAATATTATTTATATATTATTTATATAGATTATTTATGAATTAAGTAAATGTTATTTTACAGTTTATACAAAATTCCGTGCAAAATTTAGAAACTTTCAAAACATACATACTAAATATTCCTAATTTTATTTATTTTAATTTTTTTTATAAATAATCTTGAATACTTAATTAACAACATTTCTTTGTTTAAAATGATTATAAATGATATTCTACAGCATTTTGATGGTCAGTACACTTAGACCATCAGCCACTCTGCTGTATCAATATCAGCATGTGCATCAGATATGAAATAACTCGTATCATATGACCACTAATCCATACCTAAATATATACAAACACTTTCATCTGAGCAGATCTGATGCGACAAGAAAGTTGAAATGTTCTCTGCAAGAGATCAGGTGAAGTCTATAAATGTCCATTTCCACTATAGATCCTTGCTAAAAGCGGCCTGTGGGAATTGATTTTGTAGTTTTCTGCGAGATCTAAAGGTGGCTTAAAGTTGCGATGCCATCTATTTGTCCCAGCATGCATCCAGAGAGTAAGCAGAGCTGAAAATAATCCCATCCAATAAATCTCTATTTCAACATGACCGAGCAACAGGCTCCCATGGGAACTGCATCCCAATTAGTTGAAAAAGACTTAATGTCCTATAGAGCTATTTCAGGTCTTTTCTATAAATAAAACCCCTAAAAACACACATTATCACTGCACAGATAAAGTCTCACCTTCCTCCAGGCATATTGTGCCAGACTCGCAACCTGTCAGAAAACACGCCAGAAACCATCTTCTCCAAGTTTGCTGCGGCATCTGGCGCCATACTTACTACAGCCTTAGATAAACAGCACATCTAAAGCAAAGAAAGCTGCGTTAATGAAGGGCAGAAGGCCTTGTAGACCCTCACATCCTATCACTAAGTTTAGATCTGATTCCACAATACCACAAGAGCACCCGTCTGACGTCACCCACGAGGAAACATGCGATATCTGGCTAACTGCGTGATCACCCGTAAACACCCAACCCCCGCTCAACGTGATTTGTGGGAGACCGCTCAAATCCCCTCTCCTTCATTCTTTCGCTGAACTTGCTGAACACATACGCATTTTTGTGTGTCTTCTCCAGACTGTTAACTCTAAAGGCGCAGTGCTTCCTGCCTTTGGTTCGGATCAAGGTCGGATCATATTCATTCCTTAAACGAACTGTAACAGAGTTTGTTTGGAACCGAACCGAATCCACCTCTTCAGCTGGGTCTCGGTTCGGTTGTTTGGTGTGCACCAGAGTGCGATTGCTGTATTCACATCTGCCAAAAAGATCCGCACCAAAGGGGGAAACGAACCAGAGTTAATTTCATTCGAACCAAACAAGACAGGTGTGAATACACCCAAAGACAAAAGGTAGATGACAAACAGAAAGTGAGAGAGTGAGAGAGGGATGTTTAATTCATGATTCCACCTCTTCTGAGTGCAAAGCAAACAAAGATAAACCAAAGCTTAAACATTCTCCACAAGTTCTCTCTTATGTCTGACAAGATTAGCCAGCAAACTTCTAAATCAACATAAGGCTTTGCACACTACACTTAACCCCTGGTTTAATGTTTCTTTTAACCCCTTAGTAAAGGCCATGTTTTATGCTTGTCATTCTGAAATAGATTTTAATTTTAACCCTGCACTGTTCAATCAAATAAAAAAAACCTTAAAATCAAAACACAGTCAATTACAAACTGCCTTAAAGTTTTGCCTTGTTTTTGTTGAAAGCTTCTTAAGACAGAAAGTCAATTTACACAGTTTTTGTGTGCTGTAAACCAGGATTACATTAAACCAGGCTTTAAAATGATGAAAAGTGGAAATGAACCAATATTCAAATTCTAGTCAACAAGCAGGTAATTATTTTTGCGTTATGGCTGATATTTAAAATTATATTCTATTTTCTCTACATACTCTACTGTTCAAACTTCTGGGCTCAGAAAGTGAGGTAATTTTGTGCTAAGAATTACTCATTTTATTCCGCAATGATGCATTAAATTAATCATAAGTTCCTTAAAAGACATTTATAAAGTTACAGTTGTCTATTTCAAATAAATGATGTTCTTTTTTACTTTATATTTGTCAAAAAATAATGAAAAAAAAAAAAAAAAAAAAAAACTAGCACGGTTTCCACAAAATTATTAAGCAGCACAGCTGTTTTCAACATTGATAATGAATTTTTGACCAAATCAGCATATTTGAATAATTTCTGAAGTTTCATGTGACACTGAAGACTGGAGTAATGGTTTCTGAAAACACAGATTGGTGAGCATAAGACACTCATAAAAAAAAGAAAAAAAAAATTATATATATATATATATATATATATATATATATATATATATATATATATATATATATATATATATATATACACACACACACACACATATATACATATATAAATCATTTTGGAATAAGTAAGTAAATAAATAAATATCTTAAAATTAAAAAAAGAAAAAAACTTCAACTACAAACCTTTAAATGGTAGTGTATATTAAAAATAAAATGATGAAAAGTAAATTTAGGGATCACAACATTATGATGTTTACAGTATGAAAAAATATTCCTTTTCAGATTTTCTAAAGTTGACATTTAACTTCAGCATTTATTAAATTATTAGTGTTTTGGCAAATGGCAAAGGTAATTGAAATTATATATCAATATCAGCCAGTAACACATCAATTTATTATAGTGACCCCAACTAACCAAATAAAAAGAACCACCAGATCACCAGAACATTGTAGGTAAGTATATAAACAAAACCAGGATAATCTTTCTACTGAACAAAAGCAAGGCCAAACAGAGGATACCAAAAGTTCATTCCTGTGCATCAGTGTGTAAAGCTCTTTCAACAGCAGCCTCTTCTTGCTCTGCTCGTCAGTAAAGTGCACACAATTGCAAGAAAAGAAGTAACGCTTCTGGGGACACCATAAAAAAATGTCATATTAAATTTTTACTGCCTCGGTCCATTTAAAGTTCAATCTATTTTCAGAGACAGCAAGAGGGAGTAAAGGCCATAGCAAACAAACAAACAAACTTACACCAGCAAAACAAACCCATCAGCTAGACTGTAAAAGTCAGAAGATTTGAGACTAGCATTTCAGTTCGTAATAAAACTTTCAGATTACGAATACTGCATTAATGTGTCCAATATTAAATGTGTCCATTTCATTATATCAATGAACCAAAGAAAAATACTTTCTTACAAATTGTCAACTGATAAATGGATCAAAATGTCAGCTTCAGTTCTGGAGTGTTAACAACACAATCCTCAGCAGCCGAGACAGAGTTATGACTAGTAGAGTTTGGTCTAAATAATGTGACAACTCAAAGTATACAGGAAGAAAAGAGAAAGAACAGACGCCAGTCCAAAGGCTCAGTGAATGCGATATCTGAGCCTCTGGGACTCCATGCCCTTACTTTTAGCTTGAGCTGCGTCCAGTGGTTTTTTTTCATCCCCTGTGACTGACTAACTGTTATTTGATGTATTATATATGACAGACACGTGCTGTACACGTGAGCTGTATTTTACGTGCAGTCACTGAGGTCTGGAAGTGGGGGAGATGAGCAGGAACCAGTGGTGTAACTACTTTTTTTAAAGGTTTATTTATGGGCTTTTTTATTACTTTATTTGGACAGGACAGTATAGAGCTGACAGGAAAGCACTGGGTGGAGAGGGGAGTGGGATCAGCAAATGACAATGAGATGGAATTCGAACTCGGGTTGCCGCGAGTGCAGTTGCACTGTATGTCAGCGCAATAACCATGATTGGCGCCGACATGTTTTAACTACTTTAAATTACTTTACTACATGCTCTGGTTATGCCATAATATGATATTTTACTCAATATAATTTAATGCACTGGGCAATGCTGACACAAGCCATGCGAAAAGGCCTTATGCATTAGCATTTTCCAGTCACTGCAAAATGCTTTGATGTTGTACCTGACAGCTACGAATTATATTTTAATGACTCTTCAAATGTTCTACACTTCACAAGCCGCACCTTCACATTAACACCTGAATCTCTACTGTCTAAAGCAGGTCATATAATTTGCATTTTATGTGCGAGTAAGCTAATGACTTCAAGTGCCTGCATGTCAGTATTCTGTTATTATTCAAGTATTGTTTACACACAGACAGATGCATTCCCCTCTTGTTGCCCTGTGCTTTGGGATTTGCTCAATAACAGCGGCATCTCTGATGAGACGAGCTGCCAGAGGACCATATGGACGGCTGTCAGTACCACACTGTCTGTCTCCCATCTCAGATCTCCCCGTTACAGACAGTGTCCTGACCTGACAGATTCCATACTGACAAACAGAGACACCACATACACACTTGATACTCAAAAACACATAAATAAAAAAAAAAAAACAAGCCAACAAACATCAAAAGAGAACAAGAAGACTCAAAAAATAAACCTCACACAGGTACTTAGCAGCCAAACAGCCGCAAAAAATATGATCAAAGGGTGTGGGATTTAATAGCTAGTTGAAGCCAATGCATTAATAACACGCCGCAAGACGCAGGCAGTCCTGAAGAAACATTGGCTTGTTCAAATATAGTTATAGGGGGATTAGACCATGTGAGCGCAGTCCCAGGGAGAAGCTACTGTATTCCCTTCCCTTAAGCTAGCTAAAGGTTATATTTGATATGCAAGCATACATTTTCCACTGCAAATCCTCTTCATTGCAGTGTGACAAATTTTAATGGGTACGCAATTTACCGAAGAGCGATAACCAGGTGGTTGTATTGTGTTTGCGTTAATGACATCACAATTCTATGATGTAATCAGTGGTGTGTGTACATTTATGATAATTAAAGGTTTTAAAGAGGCATGCAGGGCAAGATGTGACAGGCAGCACAGCCTGTTTCTAGTGTTCATCTTGTTCACCTTTAATTTTCCTATGCCACTACAGAAACATACACACAAAAAATAAGTTATTTTTATAAGAGTATAAGAGTCTTTTACACTCACCAAGGTTGTATTTATTGATCAAAAACAGTAAAAACCAGTGATATTGTGTATTATTTTAACTTTAAAATAATTGTTTTCTATTTTCTATATTAATTTATTACTCATGTAAGCCATTACTGCAGTCTTCAATGTCACATTATCCTTCAAAAATCATTCTAATATGATTCCGAACTTAAGAAACATTTCATATTATCATTAATATTAAAAACAGCTATGCTGTGTAATACTTTTGTGGAATATATGATACACCCATGGGCATCAATAACTTTACTAAATATCTGCTGGCTAAGAAATTAATAATTATTATCTTACAATCCATCTTTTTTCAAATCCACATCTTTTGAATATCACAACACCGATGTCTGTCAAAAAAATTTTTGACAGACATTTTTATGAGGAGCAGAGGTCCAGGGAGTACCTATTTCCTGTAAAACCCATACTATTGGATGTTTTGACTACAATATTGTTTCTGAGAAGAAGAAAATGGCGACCTGAGCAGCTTCAACACACTATCTGTATAGATGGTAACATACATAAAATATAAAGCATGCGAGTTTAAATTTGTTCTTTACTCACTTAAATTTCATTGGAATGATCAGGGAACTGAGTGAAATATTTCACACTGCACGCTAAAGAGAAAAACGCCTAATTATAAAGCTTTGCCGGGTTAGTAAACATCATTCAATGACATTTGACACTATGCATTCTGATTCAGACATTCTTTTATCTTCTTATTCTTTAAAGGGGTCATATGATGCAATTTCAAGTTTTCCTTTCTCTTTGGAGTGTTACAAGCTGTTCGTGAATAGATAAGATCCCTAAAGTTGCAAAGACTAAAGTCTCAAACCCAAAGAGATATTCTTTATAAAAATTAAGACTCGAACACGCCCTCCTAAAACACTTAGTTTAAACACACCTCCACATGTCTACGTCACAATCTGGAAAGATTTGCATAACACCGCCCAAATGTTCATGCAATAAAAGAATGCGGAACTTTGATTCTCGCTGTTGCTACCGGCGCCATGTTGTGGAGACGCTGTTTCGTTGTGAAAGCGAAAATACTTTGTTTGTCCTTCCACAAGAGGACACAAATAGAAATCAGTGGTTAAGTTGAATTTACAACACTGTTCCAGAACAGTTCAACCCAAATATCCAGATCTGTGCAGCACATTTTATGGAGGACTGTTTCCTGATCCTGGGAGTGTAGAGTACAATGCCAGTGTAATGTGTACAATGTTCTGATTTGTAAGTACGTTTACATTTAAAGGATTTGCCAATGACGATTCAAACGCAAGCTTTCAGCAGTGTAGAGTAGTGCTTGTTGTTTGTCATTTCTTCGATCACAAATGCAGACATGGTTTTATGTTTGTGCGGTGTGATGCCATTATAATCAGTAAATAATAAAGGCCTGTTCACACCGGGACGAATTTCGCGCGCGATATTCGCCGACGTTTAACGCCTCGTGACTAAACAAAGGGCGCCAATGTGAGTGTGCACACCGACGCGAAAAACGCCACGCGTAAAAAAGCGTCATTTTTTAAAAAAACGCCTCGGGTTCGTTTTTTTTTGGTTTGACGCACCGCGTCAAAAACTATACGACCAATGAGAATGGCGCTTTTGCACACGTGTCTGGAGCTTCTGAAGTTACAGTAAAAACACAACTTGGGGGCGCTCAAACACAAAACTGTCTTGCTGAGCACACATACGTAACGGCGAAGAAGATATACGCCAAGTAGCGTCTACACTGCCGGGAAGAAATAAGACGAAGAAGATGCAAGGCAAGATGAATGTAGAGTTGCTGGTCTCGTTGGTGTCGGAACACAAAGAACTATATGACAAACGCGACAGCGATTACAAAAATCTTGAGAAAAGAGAACTAGTATTTCTAGTATTTCTGTTTTACATTAAGCGCCATCTAATGTCAGGGAATGAATTTGCATGTTCACTCGGATCATCGTCAGCGAAAATCGCTTGGGTGTGAACACAAAAAACGTGTTGAAAAACGCTGGCGAATAACACGCGCCGATATTCGTCCCGGTGTGTACGGCCCTTAAGTCATTATAATCAGTAATTATGTCCCCACTGGATGCAACAAATGGCTTGTTTGTAATGGGTTTTATTGTTTTTGTCTTGTTCTGACCGGGACACGCATCACAGTATGGCAAGGGGCATCACATTTCCGTCACATGCTTGAGGTATTCTGCCAATCACAAAGCACTGGGTAGCTGGCAAATCAGAGCACACCTCGCTTTTCAGACCAATGAGCTTTGTAAAAAAATATGCATTTCAGAAAGGCGGGGCATAGAGGAGAAACAAGCAACATCATAGGACCCCTTTAATCTTTTTTTAATTTTTTTTTAATAATTTTTTATTCTCGACTTTGTCATAAGTTTGGTAATAGATTAACTGTTTAATGAGTGATCTTGAGATGTGTCCTTTCACACAAAAAAGCCAATTGATTTAAAAAAATCTCTGAAAATAACATCATATTATGTAATTTTGCCTTTCAAGTAAATTTCTATTGATCAAATATTTGTACCACAAAACAAGAAGAATATGAAAACGTTTGCTCAGATTTAATTTTTTGGAGTGACTTTCTGAATAAAAGTCAGGGCTTTTTCTGCTCTTCAGCTCTGAGTGATTTTGCCCTGAAATACTGTTATTGAAGTGATGAGCGTGAATTAAAGGTTGTCGGGTAGATACTGTTTGAGTGTAATAGCCCGAAGTGGAGTTGGGACAGCCTTCTGGCCTGATTCATATGCTAAGTCAATAACCCGCAGGGATAAATGCATTATGGATTAGCTTCAGTTATGTAGCACACAGCTTGCTGAAGTCACATCATATTAGCATTCGTGTGTGTGTATTTGTGTTGGTGTGTGGTAGAAAACAGCGAGAATATGTCGCACAGCATGCAAAACTTGATTGTCACTGCAGAATTCTTCATCCAGCAAAGACTTTTGCCCACGTCCGACAGAAGCAGCTCCACTAGCCTTCCTAGCAGTGCCGAATATTTCGCTGATGTAAATGTCCTTGTGTGACTTGCATAAGGCTTATTCAAATGGCTGACCGTTTTGGTGTCAATGACGGGATTTTAGTTCTGCGGGTGAAGTAATGAGAACCACAGGACTTTAGCAACATGGGCTTAAGTGCTAGATGCTGCGCTGTGGACTCGGCTAACGTGTGGCGCTCCATGATCACGGTGTAAAACCACAACAACAAGGAGACTAATGAGGGAATGTTTGCAATGTGCGACCCTCAAACGGACCCACAGAATCACTCACTGTCAGCCAACATTCCCAGTCATGGAAATATGAGCAGAACAAATCGAGACTGAGGTGACTCATGTATGCCTGTGTATGTGCGCAGCATCGTTGCAGCAAACATTTGCTTTTAATTTTGAGGCAGGTCAAAGAACTGATGGAGAAGACCTTTGAAGATATTAGTGGATCCTGGAAAGAGACTGCTGAGCCTCAATCCAGAGATGAGCTACCGGCTTCGGTATTGCTCGGCAAATAGCCCCATCTGGGTTTACAAATGGATCCTCACGTTTCCCCCTGAAGAGTCTGGTTTTATGCCTCATCCTTTGGGAGAGATGATAGCAAATTTTAGAAAGCCGTATAAGATAAATAAAGACAAAGAAAATATGGTTTGCCCTCTTTTGTGGCCCAGAAGTAGGGTGACCAGATTTCTCAAGGTTCAATACGGGAAGTTTGAATTTATTCTAAATTACATATGTATACACAAAAAAAAAACAAAACAAAAAAAAAACAAAAAACAAACAAAAACACAAACACCCACACACACACACACCTGTACATAGTTATTTTTTATATAAAGATAAAACAGCAAATTACAAACCATAAGACAAATAAAATAGATACAAATTAAATAAAATACACTCGTTTTTCTAATACAGTAGGTTTAACATGTATACTATATTTAAAGGGGTCCTATTAAGCTCTTTTACAAAGTCTTGATTTTGTTTTGGGGGTGTACTAGAACAGGCTCTCAAACTAGGTTGTTCGAAAAACACATTATTTTTCACATTTTACCTCTCTCCCCAGTCTGGAATGAACAGCACGATTAGTTCCTGTATCAAATGAAGGCCTGCCTTCTGAAATGTGCTGTGATTGGTTAGCTGGGCCAGTGTGTGTTGTGATTAGCACCACTCGGCGCCTGGTCGGGGAAAGTCCCCTTACCAAAGCCGCCTGTGAGCTTCAGTGTAAATATTGCATCAAAATCAAATCAATTTGAGCGCAATTTAAACCCGGATGATTGTAACTATTTTAAGTTTGTCTGTCTTGGGAAAGCTAGCGTGTCTCCGACCCACCTGTGTATGTTCACTTAAGCCATAACAGACTGTATTTACGTGAGATACTCCACACAATGAACATTTTGACAGCTGTGTGTGTGTATTTGACTTGAAGGTGCAAGGAGAACTGATCACATAACTGGGAATGCACGGGCACGCGGCTGAGAGATTGATTCTGTTGTGTCATTCAGCGTGATTCCGCCTATCTATCCCGCCTTCACTTACAGTACTGCAAGTTAATTGATAACGAATTGTGATTGGTAGGGCTGTGCAATTAATCGCATTCGACTGTCGTGCGCATCTCTTCAGTAAAGCCGGTCCCGTTATTAGTAGTAAATCACCATCACCTGCTTTCAGATTGAGCCGTATTTCACTGACAATTAGGCAAAATTTCCCTCATAATCGAAGATGAATCGCATTCGATTCAAAATAAGTCGGGAAACTAAAATAGAGCTGAAATATGGGACTGTCCCAGGAAAAACAGGACGTCTGGTCACCCTACCCAGAAGTCAAACAACAGGCCTGGAGATGCATGGAGCAGAACGGCATTGGAAAAGCAATATCTTTTACTTCATTTATGCTCATAGTTATGTAAACTCTAAACAAGCTTTGTGTTACTCTTAGAATTCTCAAAACAAGTTAAGATCTGAAGGTCTTGTTCACACCATTTTACAATTGTTCACAATTTTTTATTTAGGCAAATTGCAAGTGTTTTGGCACATATGTAAAAGAGTAAGTACATATGTCTACACAATAACAGCATGCGCATGTTTGCTAATTAAAACTGAGTTCGTTCTCAGTGTAACTGTCACTCTCTTCACAACTGTCTTTCATTGTGTGAGTCATCACATACAAATGATCCATTCAGTTCATGAAATGTGTGTTATGTCTGCATAATCATAAATGACCTGTCATAGTCATGAAATAGGAATCGCATTCACATCAACTCATTAAAATTGAAAGCTTTTCTGGATTGTGACAATTTTTCTGTATGAGTTTATAGCAGTGTTATTCTGGTATCATTAGGAAATATATAAACACACACACTTATTAAACTATATTAAATTTTGCAACAAAAATAAATGTACTGCATGCAAATGTTTATATTCTTTTTCCATATACTACAATACAGACTTTTCCCAGTAAACTTTTTACCTAATGCTAAAAACTGTATGTAAAATGCTGTCAACAACAACAAAAATTAACAAAAATTTAATTTGTATATAAAAACACTGACAGCCATTTAAACATTTTTGACTAGTACAGCTTACAAAATTACAAAAAAAAACCTTGATTTTGATGGCATTGGCCAATTTACTGATAATAATTGGGTGTTAAAGCATGAATTAAATGATTTGGGTGAGTTACTGGATTGCAGACATGATGTCACATAAAAGAGTTGTGACAACTGCACTTACAGTTACTCAATTCCTGGAGGGCCACAGCTCTGCACAGTTTTGCTCCAACCCTAATCAAATACACTTGATCCAGCTTCAATATTACTAGAAATGTCCAAGCAGGTGTGAGTTGGAGCTAAACTCTGCAGAGCTGTGTCCCTCCAGGAACTGAGTTTGAGAATGTTAAGACGGTTTCAAAAATTGAGTCTAAATGATTGAGAAAAACTAATTAGCAAGTAATGGTCACGTTGTATACAGGTCTTTGGGTCAACCTTGTTGTTGCTGATGGCCATTTATAAAAATAATTGGTCAAGAGCACTTAACGTCGTCCAGTAATCATTGTATAGCTTATTAGGAGTTAAGTATTAGTTAATTGAATCACAACAGAGTCAAGCAAGCATAACAGCCGCCATGAAACATGCAAGTTTATTTGTGCACAATTATGGGTTCACAAACAAATGCATTAGAGAGAGAGGACAGACTGAGAGATTTCTGAAATTGTAGATGCAAGAATGAAACCATCTCTCAAACAGATTAATCGCATTAGAAGATGGTAAACACTACGTGTTCGCCATCCTTATATTGAGCTCCTCGCAATCAGGACTAATCTGCTCCCGCAATTTTTCTGGCTCAAGACGCAAAAAAAACCCACATGTTTTTTGTTTGCAGCATCTTTTTTCAACAATAAAAAATATGGAAAAAATACCATCAAGAAAAAATGAATACAAACAAAATACTGTAGCATGCAGAAAACATTTTTTTTTTTTTTACTGGATTTTAGTGCTGACTCTCTCCTACTGAAAATGTACCGGGATCATGTGATTAAAGTGCAAAATGGCCTTTAGGTTTAATACCCAACCTCACTGACTCAAATAATTGATTTTGAATGAGTGATTTGGTCTTTTGGAATTGATTTGGTTTGAGTCACTGACAGGACAATGTTATTGTCAAGACGCAACATGGTGGAATCTCAACCTCTCTGATCTTACCGCCCGAACACATGAATCATCCAAAAGACCTCTGCCTTGACTGCATAAAACAGGCCACCTCAGATAATGCTATATTCATAAACACTCAAAAATGTGGTGACCTCGAACATTAAAGACACGGTTTTGCTTAGCCAACATATTTGTATTTATCCAACCTGACACATAATGTCAATGTAATTAACTGACGCGACCAGCGCTGTGCATTAACCTTAAGTACAGCTTGTTGCATTCATTGATTCACTCTCTGTCTGTCTATCTGTCTATTCCAGGAATCCATACTGACTTCACTTTAGTTCCTTGAGTACAGAGCACTCAAGTAGCAATCATAAACACTATACCATACTAACGTTCAACCACACAAGCCTGATACAAAGCGAGGAACTGAATCAAAACTACAGCAGCCCCAGACAACCCTCTACATTGCGAGTAAATCACTCACATATGCGACTAAATCTTCACTCTGGGTAACTAAATGATGTCTAATATTAGCCACTGGCCAATAAATTCTCAGATTTTACTTGCCATTCACTGTTAAATATATCTGTGCTAAACTTATACTGAGCCTCCAACTCAAACACTGGCGGCCAGTGTGTGAGTTGGAGGCTCAGTATAAGTTAAGCACAGATATATTTACACTTGCCGAACACTCTCTGACTGAGCGTTCAGAGTTTCACTCTCTGTCAAGTGATCTGTGATATTTTTCAGTTCATCTGAATGGATGCGAAGCAGACCTGCGCACGACTCGCCGTAATGTAAACGATATTCTTTGTTGTATTTTCCTGTTAAAGTAACAGAGTTCCTTTGGAATTCTTCAGCTTTTAAGAACTGCCGGGTTCTCCGGTAGTGGGCGGAACTAATGCGCAAAGGACAATCTCATTGGCAGACGCTCACCTATTATCGTCCCTGTTTTGATTTCAGAAAATCAGTTCAAGCGAACACACACAACCTGATTAATATTCATGAATCCAGCAGCTCAATCCTTATGCGTTTTATTTTGTTCTTATTAGTAGAATTTGTATTATCATTAGGTTATTATTGTCTGTTAGATTTTTACCCATTTTTTTTTAATAGAAACACTGAATGACCAAAGAACCACCACCACCAGTCCTAAAATCAGTTAAAATGACTATGCAGTCATACATGGTTACCAAGTTTTAATTCTAATTACTAAAGTTCTATCATTAAATAATAGTTGATTATCATGTTAAGAGTGTACTTTCAGATATTTAAAAAGCTGTGCCATTTTACAAACATTTTATTTATATATATTTATATTATATATTATTTATATTATATACAATGTGTGTGTGTGTGTATGTAATGTATAAATATGTACTTATGCTAACATATATACAGTAGTATATCAGTCTGGCGAGTAAACTAAAACATTTACTAGCCAATGGCGATTCAATTGCCAAGGTGTCCGTAGGGCTGCAAGAACACTTTTTTGTTGATATTCCACCCAAAAAAAAAATTCTCTTAGGATGTGCTTAGACAACATGTGCTTTTTATTCATTTTAGCTTGAAAATGCAAACTTTTGAAAACAACTTTCAAAGTGCAAATTTGTGAAAATGGTAGCATTATTGATGAGTAAACTACAAATTTGCGAATTTGTGAAAACGGTGACATCATGCACACGCCCATAATGTTTTTTTTACATAGCTACATTGCCAACTACTTGCCTAGTCTTGCATTGCCAGACCTTCAGACTGATGATAGAAAGGTCTGGAATCCATGGCAGTTTTCTTTGGCCAATGCCCTCCCATGAGGCCGTTTGACCAACATGTCAAACAACCAAACACAGCTCATTTCGTTCAGTGTCACGTATCGGAGTGTGGAAATGTCGTCACAATAACAGACCGGTGTGTAAAACTCTTGGATGCATTTTAAGGATTCTATGCCACAAACATGAAATATTTCACATAATTTTGAAAATCCAGCATTTAGTTGATCCTGAGTTGAAGCGCTCATCATCACAATTGTAAAAACGACAGCTTTCTTTTTCCATGAGGGGGTTTGGCATCACAGCCTCTTTGGTTCCAGGCGAAATGTTAAAGAACACGACATGCAAGTCTCCCGGAAATCCTGTACACTTCAACTAATCAGAAGACAACTTCAAAACTCCTGAAGTGTTTCCAGCTAATTGTGCCGAATGCTTTAGACGTTCAGCCTATGGTCCATGGGCGTGACGTCTGAGGCTGAGACTATTACAAAAGTCTCTTTAAGACAAGTCATGTCACTCGGCGGCCATCTTTGAAATGCCTCTCGTGCATCCAAGTGCAGCTCCTATCTCTTTGAATGGGGAAACATCCAATACTCCAAAACTGTTCACTAAGTTTAGGATTAAATTTCATATTTGAAATCACCAAAGAAATCGGTCATAAATGTTGCTACTTTTGCTCAAATATAAAAAGCGTTATAAAAAGCTTATTTCTCAGGCTAGATCAGCCAGTGCGCATGCGGAGTCCTTAGCACACGTCTCAGAGTGCTTACTGTTTCTAGCAACCGGGACTTCTAACGGCAGTTGCAGTGACACGCTGACTTCACCGATTTGCGATTGGCTCTTTCATTCAGAAGGCGGGGCTTCCTGCGATTGAGCGGCCATATTGAGCGTTCCATTTTTCCCCATTCAAAACTATGTGTGACATGTCTTGGTTATTCTATAGTCTTTGCTACTACTGGTCTGGCATGCATAATACAGTGTTTTTAGTTGTTTTCGGGAATCTGTGTGAACCGGGATCATTTTGACAACTTTGTTGCCTGTACGTGAAACTTTTCAAAAATGCAAAGGAAAAACATTTACGTTTCAGTATAACATCATGTAAACGTACACTTAGATTCTCTTGAAGATTTTCAGAAGAATAATTCCATCTTTGTGAGTACATATTTCGCAAGTGCATAGTATCCTAAACACTTTATAAATGAAACAAAGCAAGCAGAATGATAACATTCAGGGCTGCATTTCCCAAAAGCATTGTAAGCCTTAGTACATCGTAGACCCACTGCCACCAGTGGAGCTACGATCAACTTAGGCTTACGATGCTTTTGGAAAAAAAAAAAAAAAAAAACCCAAAAAAAAAAAAAAAAAAGATGTATAAGAAAAATACTAACATTTTAAACTAACTTTTATAAACTACAAGAAAATGCTAACTAGAGGTCGGCCGATTAATCGGTCTGATTTTTGACATTTTTAAATTAAATTTTGATTGTGCTGCGAATTAGGCCGATTTATAGGCAGGCACATCTGCGGGCATCTAAGTCATTCCCTCTGGCTGCGTGAGCAACTCACACACTGCAGCAGCGTCTCATTTACACACAGCTTCAGCTAATGATGGGAGGGGCAAAACAGACAGTGAAAGCGTAATTACGTTTTAACCTACTAGAACTGATGCAGAAAGTTATTATATTCATAAGTGCAACAAGTCATTTGCATGTGAAAGTAGAATCATGTACAATTCAGACTAAACTTCTGGGCTGATTACAACGTGCACAATAACTTTCCTCATGAAATGTGTCTGTGGGTCCGACTATAGCATCCACGACGTCATCGCTCGTGTCCAGTGCACTCTTAAGCAGTTATGAGCAGCAGGCTGTGTAATATGGCCATTTGACTTATAGCAGTGTCCAGTGTATGCCATACACTGAGTTATTTGTGGCGGCTCGTCACAATATCAAAACTGAGCACCAGAAATAGATTTCCCAAAAGGCTTATACTTCTTTGAATAAACTGAGCACTGTACGTTTCAAAATTAAAATGTAGCGCGGGTGTTTTTATACGAATGTATCTTTGAAAAGAACCAACCATTTTCAAAAAAGCTTCAATGTCATTTTCATTTCATCTTTCCTGTAATGCCTGATAAAGTAACGTTTGTGAGCGCAGTGCTTATATGATTACAGCGTTACCGGGGAAACCGCTATATCTCCCGCTCCAACATCGCCTCCTGCTGGCAGAGAATGAATTTGCATTTGCACGTCTGTGGGAAACACTGGTGTCTGTCAGCAAACACAAACAAAAAGCAATGCTCAGAACTAGTTTGAGAAGGTGCTTAAGTTTTGAGCCATGTATTACTATGAATCAGGCTACTACTACTACTACTACTATTACTATATTGTACCTTACAATAAACATTTACTCAAAATCTCTATTATTAGATGAAGGGTATGAAAAAAAGAAAATTTGCCAGACATATCGGCCATTGGCTGCCCTGATTTCTAAATCTCGGCATCGGCCAGAGAAAAACTCATATCGACCTCTAAAGCTAATCACATCTGGATACTCTTTAGCCAGATCACATTCAAGTTTGTGTTAACTTAAAAGGATAATTCTCCCAAAAAAATTAAAATAAAATATAATTTTAAACACGTATGACTTAATTTTTAAACAGATTTTTTTTTAAGAATCTTAGTAACCAAACAGTTTTGGTGACCATTGATTTGCATTGTATGGGGAACAAAAAAACAAAAAACAAAAACAAAGAAAAATACTCAAATTCACTTTATGTTCTACAGAAAAACAAAATGATGTAAACAAGTAACTCATGAAAGAATTTTCATTTTTGCTTGAACTATCCCTTTAAGATAAGTTTTGGTATAAACTCTAGCATAATTTGTTTGCAGATACTGCTTGGATTAATAAATTGCTAATCCCATATTTTGAAGTTTGGTTTATTTTGAAGTTATTTTGTGTGGCTTAAGTGGTAAAATACTTTTCAGGACAACTGCATGGTTAAACCCACCCACCTCGTTGTCTGCGTCCGGCGTCTGGTACACAAACAATCAGGTCTATTTATTTAAAAATCCCAGAGGATACTAAACCCCTTAGAATAATCATAATCACTTCTAAAAAAAAACAAATAAAAAAACAAACACAACAAACACCAACACCAAAAACAACTAAAAAAGACAATTCCAACACCCCACAGATACAGTAATTATTACTATAAACACCAGGTGCAGACAGGATGAAATATGACAATGCCGTCTCCCCATACGTGACAACATGTGACAACACTGCAAAACTCTTTGCCACTCAGACTACAAAAAAACGAAACGGCAATGAATGCACCAACAAGAGCTGTTGCTTGCACAGTTATTGTGAACAAACCCTGAGGTCTTCAATTTCCATCACAAAGCACTTGGCACTGAGTCACACTGGAGTCATGCATGCATAATGTTCCTTACACAGGATAAATCCACCTATACACTGTGTCAATGTAAACTGCGTTCCTACATTGCAAAGTAACCACATGCTTAAGTAAAAGCATCATCCATAATAATACAAGGCATCATATGTGCCGTTCTGTTTTGCTATCAACATCTTCATGGCAGAGGTTTCTCAAGAGACTGATCTGAAGATAGATGTGAGGGCAATGACGCACTCAGGGTCACAGATGCAGCTGTCGATAAGTCTTCGTGAAGGGAAACACAGAATGGTGATTTATCAAGTCAAGTCAAGGTAAGGTTAAAGACAGCATGGCTGGGGTAGACGCCATGAGTCTCCAGCACTTTATTCTATATTGGAGGCATTTATAAACTTGCTAGGAGTGTTTCTGATGCACAACAACCACCACGTTCTATTGCTGTTCTAAAAGCAGGGGAGCTGCATCACAATTAAGCTGTATATTCAAACCAAATGTGAAAGTGAAATTGATTTTTAACAACAGCACAATAAAAGAAGACCAAATATACAAACAAATCCAGAGCAGGTCTGTCAAGCATTCTGAGGAACACACAGCAGTGGAGCTACTGAATGGATGATTGTTTTTGAATTAAATGGTTGAATGAATGATTCAATGACTGGTTGTTTCAGAATGAATCAGAGTTTTGGAACGAATTGTTTGAGTGAATCTTTTGTTCCTAAATAAATCAACGTTTTTAACTAATCAGGTTCATGAATTATTTGATTATATCATCTTGTTAAATGATGGCTTCATGCTTAATATCATGCAATATATTGTAATATTGTTGCAGTCGTCATTTTGTTGTTTTACTGGTGATTTGTACATTGTAAATTTAGTATTCTTTTTCTTAGAGGAGGCTTAAGGAAAATACACAGGCAAAATTACAAAATCGTCTGACTGTACTGTACTCTCTTGATCAATTTTTCCTGTGTGTAAACCTTTATGTTTGGTTTGACAAATTAATCTCATAGAAAACTTTATATATATATGAAGAGTTTGGTTCCAAAACGTGATAAACGGCATTTTTAAAAAATTGAGTTTCCGCCAAAATCAGTATTGTTTCTGGTCGGTATTGAAAAGTCGATATTCGCAGAGTTATTAGGTCATGTTTTCTCCTTTTTTTTTCCGCTAAACCAATCACAGTGCACCATTCCATGCACTGTAAACAGTAACAACCAATCACAGTGCAGCATTCCATGCACTGTAAACAGTAACAACCAATCACAGCGCACCATTCCACACACTCTAAACAGTAATGGCGGCGCTTTGAATACACTCCGCATCTTAGTTTTACTTCTCTACTTTGTACTTTGTGATCAACAAACAAGGGCTGCACGATAAATCGCATGTGATTGTCATTCGCATCTCGTCAGTAAAGCCGGTTCTGTAATTAATAATACCGGTAAATCTCCATCACATGCTTTTAGATGGAGCGACATTTAATACACAGAGCCATAGATCACTGACAAGCTGCGCTATATCGTGTTCATTAGATGTATCACATTCAATTATGAACGCAATATTGCGTAGCTTGTCAGTGTTAGTGTTTTTATTAATGCCATTTATTTTTATTTTTTTTGTTAAAACAGCATATAGCACTAGTCAACTAAATAATGTAACATGGCAAAGATGAATGCACTTTTGGAAGTTGCATGTAAGGGAAATGTCATTTTGGGATTCCTGTGGTCTAATGTGATGTTGTTCATGTTCATGTTCTTGTTTATGATGAAATTTTCTTTTATTGCTGTAATTAATTTATTTTGAATTCATTTTGGAAGCGATGACTGATGGATGTATTTTTAGTCCAGTGCCTGTGTATAAGTATTGATTATGATATAATATAATTAGTATTGACCAAGTTCAGAGGCTGTCATATGTGGATCAACTTACTATGTTGTGTATTTTCATCAGTTTCAATATGAAAAATAACTTTCATATTGATTCAGTGGATTTATTGCATTTTGAGAAAAAAAAAAGTATCATGGATTTATTGCATTTTGGGAAAAAAATATAAAATTTTATAATAAATCTTTGAAAATCAAAACCTGGATTTTAATTTTTTATGTTATTATAACCTAAAGATGCTATGTGAAAGTTTGAAACAGAAAACAGTGTTTTTTATCTTGCTACTTTCTTGGTAAAGAAAACACATTTTTACTAAAATTAATCAAAATGGATTTATTGTGTTTTGGAACCAAACTATTCATATATATACTGTATATAATTACAATGTGCTTCGGTCAGAGCAAGATGGTAAAAAAAAAAACGAAACAAAAAAAGCAAGATTTTTTTAGACTATAACTAGCCCAGCATTGCCATGTATAAGCAGCATAATGCATCAAATTGCCACTCTGCCACAGTAATGCATATCTGAAGACTGACCTCCAGTTTCACAGACCCTCCACAAAATAATACCAACCATCCTTTTCAAGCACTGCTCTCTTTTTATTAAGCATCCTTAGGTCACTCAAGGGCATCACCTTCCCAACGTCCCACAAGACGTTTTCTGTAAATCACAGCATGCATTTGTATTTGTCAATGCAGAAGCTTGTTTTTGTCCCTGAGTGGACAAGGACGGCACTCAAGTGCACGTCCACATTAAAACAAAGCAGTGAAAAAGCTCTTTGGTGCCCCAGTAATAATGACTGTGTTGAAAAGGTTTGCACCTAAGCTTTGATCAATAGAAGGGGGAAGGCGAAGGGCAGACCCCTTTATTTTCCTAAGGCAATCCCTTATTCTCTCCAGCTCTACGGGATACGCTGGCAAATCAATAACCCCCATTCAATCACACTCATTTATCTTCATCCCTCAAGTCTCCCTTCTTCCTCCATGTTCTCTTGCACTGCAGATGGCTCATAACTCTGTTTATCGCTCCACGTCAGCAAGCGTAATACGATAACGTCTGCCAAAGATTTTCCTGGCCAATAGTGGCTGATGCTTTTGACGGTTTACTGAGCACTTGAACCATATTTTTAGCCGCATGATGAACGTTAATAACTTGTTAATGTGCTTTTTGTTTTTAATCACAGCGTGTCATTGACAGATTTCACATATGTGGATCGCAACTCCCAAACACCTGTCTAATATACATTTTGAGGCAGTTGGTCGTGGCAATTATGGATTTCACACAACTTGTGGATAACAACTGCTTGAGAAAGTTTTGACACTTGAGAACAGTTAGGTCTTTGTATTCTTTCTGTTTCTTGGGGTTTGGGTTGTAGGCTACCATGTGCCGCTTTCAGGTGGAAAGGTCAAAGACTGTCTTTTTGTCATTTTGAGTAGTCGAGCGTTTCACCCAAGGACACAGTTTGCCCTTACAAATTCATACAAAAAACACTTTTTAGCAGTGCTTCACACTTGCCGTGGGCTGAGGATGTCTAAACTTATTATGAGCCTCAGCACTTGTGGCAGTGTGTGGTTAGCATACCTGTCCTCCCTCATCCCTTTATCTCTAGGGAGGAAACACTAGAACAGAGCAGAAATAGCCTTCATTAGAGTCATAACCCGATTACAGCTTATCACGCAGCAATATATGCAATTAAACAAGCCATTTTCTCAAGAGATCAAGCTAGAATTTTGTCACATAAGGGAACAAGCACTGTTAAGTGTTTAGGTCATTGAATATTTGCCTTGTGTTCGCTCATAAATTAAACAGAGCAAAAAGATTCCTGAAGTAAAAACACTTAATTGTTTCCTCAGAGACAATAAGCCTCATTCATGAAACTTGTGTAAATATATGAGTAAATTCAGAGTAATTTGCACATAAAAAAGACCTTCCCGAAAACTCTCCTTCGGATTCACAAACTCTTCGTAAACGTCCGATTTGTTAGTTAAACGTGTATGTTAACGAATTCCAATCATTCGTAAATGGGGTGCTCGGGAATGCTCATTCACAATTAGCATTATCTCGCCTATGAATTACAGCTACACAAATTACATGTCCAGGAACGCAGTGAATTATTCTGGTCTACTTTCTCAGGTTTGGCTTCAGTATATTGCATGAAAATCAAAAAAGACTAGGTCATATGCCTATTAATTAATATTCAATAATGTGTGACCACCAAAGTGGTTTTAGCCAGCTGAAAAATGTCAGGCGTTCTTCTTAAAACAACTGGTTGTTGGCGCTTGAGAATGCTTTGGTGGCACATGGTATGGGATACTAACGACGGCAACGTATTAGCCTACTAGTACCTATTTTTTAAGAATTTTACTAAATCTAATAAAGCAGTAAACAATAATACTGACTTCTCAATCGTTGTAGGCAGTCATTGTACAAGTAGGATGTTTAGGTATTTGTCCCGCCCCTCCTCTATTTAAGGCTTGGTAAAAAGTGACAGTGACAAGCACTGCCTTTTACACTTCTCAACTCAGCTGCAATAAATAAATAAATAATAAATACATAATACATAATTAAAAAATTTAAATAAAAAAAAATTAATAAGAGGCCAAGGGCAAATTAACTTGTAATTATTATGAATTTACAATAATTATAGTAAATTCATTGTCATCAGTTTGCCAAAAAGAACACAGAACGTTTTACACACCATTTACACGTGGTAGGGAGCAGGTGTACATTTCTTTTGTATCAACTAACATTTTGAAAATAGAACATTTTAATGAATTCGAAAGTTTACGTCAGAACGGCTTTACCAACGATTTACACAACAATTTGCTCTGTTCGTGTTTCATAAATGAGGCCCAATGATTTTTAACAATAAACTACAAACATTTACAGACAGACCTACTATTATGGAGGACCAAACCTGCAGAAATTAAAAATAAATGCATAAATAAATAGATAAATAAATAGGAAAATAAATAAAGGTATAAATGACTTGATAAATATAATTAATTATAAAATGTAATCATTAATTTATTTTTATTTATTTATTAATTTATATTATTTATTTTTATTAACTTTAAAAGACAACTTACATAAATAATAAATAAATTAAAAAATATAAACATAATTAAATAACAATTAATATAAAAAAAATCATTCCCATGTGTATTTATTTCCAGATATTTATTCATACATCGTATTTATTTCCAGATATTTATTTATACATTTATTTTTTTTAGTTTTCTGTGTGCAACATGGAAAAGAGGGAGGAGTCCTTGTGGAGCACAGGTAAATATAAATAAATGTCCTCCATACTATGTGAGCTGGGAGATTGTTAAATGATGACATACAGTATTAGGTAGACTATGTAGTGATTTCAAAGTAATTTTATTTATTTTAATAATATAATCATTTTTAATAATATTAATAAAATAAAATAAAATAAATTTAAGAAACTAAATTCAATAGAAAAACCACACTTGAAAAAAGATCCACCTTAGATCCACCAAGCTGCTGTTAGCATGGAAATGAGAAGCAAGCCAAACAGTATCCTTAGCAAACTCTGACTCCCACAAAGCATTGCGAATGACTCTACACAAGGCAAACAAACTTTAAATATAAAAAATATATAATCAGTAATTATAATTATTGCTTTATTTTGTAATCTTATATTTGATTACATCATTCACAATGCATTATGGGATTTGTAGTTCATTCAACTTATGTGTAGTTTATTAGTTCAGTGTAGTTCAAAAGACATATGGTTCACCCGAAATCATTTACAGAATAGGTACTACATTTGAATTGAAACTACTTCATAACCCTTAAAATTGTATGTTCTATATAGTACGAATAAGCATAGTATAAATAAAAATTTTGATGTACTACATCTGCCATGTTGATATTGTCATGTGACCTACATTTCACTGCCATTCACATATCCTCTCCTGTGGCCTCATGGGATAGTAAAGTGTCCACACTGCAGAATCTCACAGGAAGTGGTAGGTTATGTTGGTGCTTTCCCTCTACTTTTTTTCTTAATGAATTCAGATACTCTTTTACAGTAGGGAAGTATTCTATTTCAGACACAGCAATATGGTACAATCTTCTATCTTCAAATAATTTTGAATGCATTTTTTAATCTTGGATCTAATATTGAAATCCCTGGGGAGAAAATTAATGACAAAAATACTTCCACAAACAATGTTGCTGAAAAAGTGGGCGGTCCCAGTTGTGCTCCATTCAGGCACAGCCTTGCCTTTACTGTATATGAATCACACTCAGACTAACAAGCTCACGCTCTCATTCTGCTGCTAGTGCTAATGCTATTCAAACAACTTCCCCCTCTCCACACTATAAAAGACCAAAGTGCATAATAAAGATCAAAGACACTCTAACAGACATCTATATGAGGATAAATTCTGTGTGCATAAGCATATCAAACTGCATCTCTATACTGACTCTTTAAATGGCTTTAGTATAGTTAGCTACTTTGTGTTAGCAGCTACGTACATTTCAGTCGCTTGACTGTAGCCGTTTTACATCATGAGCAACTTTGTGAGTACCATTTCAGAGTAACATCTCCAACACTCATAGTATGTAGTCATCAGCTCTGCAGAAACTAAACAGCACCCTTGCTAGACTGCAGTAGCCTTTATTAGCCCAACCAAGAGTGTCACCAAAACTCACAACTAATTATCTGCTGTCGAGTTTTTCAGGAGCGCATTAACACCGAGCAGATGCGGATCTGCTTTCTATAACGGCAACATGCGATCGTCGCTGTCTTATTAATGAAAAAATGGAAAATAAAAGTTTTTAGTGATTTAATTAATACTATCACACATATCAGCCACTTTAAAAATAAACAAAGTGTTATAATACTGAAAGAGGTGTGAATTCAAACAAAGGAAAACCTGACAAATAGATGAACACTAGAAATATTGGTAACACTTTAGTTTAGGGACCAATTCTTACTATTAAACTAGTTGCTTATTAGCATGCACATTAGCATATTGGCTGTTTATTGGTACTTCTAAAGCACACATTAATGCCTCATTCTGCATGACCCTATTTAAGATCCCTTAACAACTACCTTGCTAACTATTAATAAACAGCAAATTAGGAGTTTATTGAGGCAAAAGTGGGAATTGGTCTTCAAACTAAAGTGCGACCAAAATATTAAAATGATGCCTTATTGTATCCAGTGTGCTATTAAAGAAAGGTGGGAAGAATAAGATTTATTTAGATTATTTATATGCCTGTCTAATACCCCCAGTCTTCATGAATATGGTTTGCCATCAATAGCCAATATTAAAACAATGGTGTTTGTTAAGGCAATTGCACTGTTACTGTTTTTTTCATATTTAGCCTAAGGTTAGTGAATCACATAACTCATTCGATACAGTTTGGACATGAATTATACCTGAAATTGAAGCGAAAAGAGATGTTCTATTATTAACACCCTTGTAACCATCTATAACACCATAGCAACTGCATGGCAAAACTCAGAGTACCTTAGTAACCACACAGAACACTTGAGTTACTGCATAGTCACACTATAAAATAATACAGAAAACCATAGCAAATACCAAGCAATGTCTAACAAGCACACAGAGTGCATTAGCAATGCAGAATCCATGTACAACAAGACAGAGCCACTGGAAAACATGCTAAATTACTGCTTTTTTTCTTTTAAATTAAATGTGAAGAATGCATTTAGATTTTTTCAATATTTTCTAAAGAAGTCTCTTATACTCACCAAGGTTGCATTTATTTGATCAAAAATACAGTACAATATTGCCAATAATTGCAATTTAAAATACAGGTTATCTATTTTTATAGATTTTAAAATGTATTCTGGTGTCATTACTCCAGTCTTCAGTGTCACATTATCCTTCAGAAATCAATCTAACATGCTGATTTGGTTCCCAAGAAAAATTTCTCATTATTATCAGTGTTGAAATCAGTTCTTATTTGCTTAATGTTTTTGTTGAAACCATCATACTTTTTTTTACGGCCCTTTGATGAATAGAAAGTAAAAAAAAAAAAAAAAAAAAAAAAAAAAAAACATTTATTTGAAATAGAAATCTTTTGTAATATAATAATTGTCTTTACTGCGGAATAAAAAAACAACAACAACAAAAAACAGTACAGTGTATGATTATCTGGCAGCCAAAATGCAAAAAGGTGAAACAAATAATATACTTCCAAAAGCTATTGACTAAGAAACAGTTACAGAATACGTAACAAGTCAGAGACTAATTAACAGTCTATTTTAGCTAGAAATCTCACTCTATATGCTTAGAAGCCGTCTAAGGTTCAGAATCATAATCGCAGGAAACCTTGTATCACATGCAAAAACATTTATTCTCATTAACTTGTTTATGTTTTCAAATTATTTATTTGCACAAGACAGAAAAACAGTAGACAGAAAAAGATATGGCGGTATAAAAACCCAGTAGGATTAGCCTTTGATAAGTCAACTGCTTAACTGTGATATGAACAGAAGATTACAAAACAGAGCTCCATTATGGCTACAAAATCACTTCCTCCTCATTTATGTCACGACCAAATGTTTACTGAGAATCCTGAATATGATTTTACCCTGATAGACTGTCTAAATGTGTATGCTAATGATTTCTGAAGGATCATGACTGGAGTAATTCAGCCTTGCCATCACAAGGATGAATAACATTTTACAACATATTAAAGGGGTCATATGATGTTGCTAAAAAGAACATTATTTTCTGTATTTGGTGTAATGAAATGTGTTTATGCGGTTTAAGGTTCAAAAAATGCATTTTTTCCACATACTGTACATTATTGTTTTTCCTCTATGCCCCGCCTTTCTGAAACGCGTCAATTTTTACAAAGCTCGTTCTGAAAAGCGAGGTGTGCTCTGATTGGCCAGATATCAAGTACGATGTGATTGGCTGAATACCTCAAGCGTGTGACAGAAATGTTACGCCCCTTGTCATATTTCAGAACACCGACGAGACAAGACAAAAACAATAAAACCCATTACAAACGAGGCATTTGTTGAATCCAGTGGGGACATAATTACAGATTATCAATTACCAATACTGCCTCTTAAACATAAAAACATTTCCGCATAAACAAAAAACAATATCTACAAACAACAACCACATTGTAGTCTTCTCTCTCAGGATCAGGAAACAGTCTTCCATAAAATGTGCGGCACACATCTGAATATTTGGGTTGAACTGTTCTGGAACAGATACAACTTAACCACTGATTTGTAGTTGTGTCCTCTTTTGGAAGACCAAACTAAGTATTTTCGCTTTCACAACGAAACAGCGTCTCTACAACATGGTGCTGGCAGCAACAGCGAGAATCAAAGTTACGCCTTCTTTCTTTGCGTGAACATTTGGGCGGCGTTATGCAAATCTTCCCACATCATGACGTAGACTTGTGGGGGTGTGTTTAAACGAGGTGTTTTAGAAGGGTGTGGACGAGTCTTAACTTTTATAAAGAATATCTCTTTGCGTTTGAGACTTTGGTCTTTGCAACTTTAAGGATCTTATCTATTCACAAACAGCTTGTAACACTCCAAAGAGAAACGGAAATTTGAAATCGCATCATATGACCCCTTTCCACAATATTACTGTTATCAAAATAAAACAATTAAAAAAACACAATAAAACATAAGACTTCTTTCAAAAAAAAAAAAAAAAAAAAAACTGTTACAGACCCCAAACTTTTGAACGGTAGTGTATGCAGACTGAAATTAAAAAAAAAAAAAAAAAAAAAAAAAGACCAAAACACTAAACTAAAACGTGAAAATAAATAATTAAACTAAATAAATTAAATCATGAAAATAAAAAATAAAAAAAATAAATAAAATAAAATCTTACAGACCCCAAACTTTTGAACGGCAGTGTACAGTATGTAGACTAAAATTAAAATAAAACTTAAAATGGAATAGAAATAAATAATAGAATTTAGAAAAATCAATAGAAAATAAAATAGAAAAGAAAAGGAAATAGAAAAATAAAAACAAGGAACCTAAATTAAAAAGTATAACTAACAACATCAAAACTAAATTAAGACCAAAACACTTAACTAAAATGTGAAAATAAATAAATACATTTAAATGGATAAATAAATAAATCTTAGATACTGTACATAAAATGGAAATGAAAAATAAAAATAACCTTACTATAAGACAAGCTGGATGATCAGTTAACTAGTTGTCCATCATGATCCATATACTTATATGTTAGATTTTTAAATTCTGAAACTTACAGTACAACAGGTTCTTGGTTAGTCTCTACAATGCTATAAAATGGTAATACTCACTTGTACTGTACTATTCAATACTCAATTTACTGATAAGACTAAATATAATTTCACCACAATACAAATGCAAGACTGTCAAATATTTAGCAAAAGGTCTCCAAAAACTGAGACACACAAGCCCTGAAAACCCCTTCAGCAGTCGCTCTTCTAGCTCAAATTTGATCGATAGGTGTAAATTTGCCAGGTACTTTTACTGTGACTATAAAAAAGGTCCATGCAGACTCACCTGGGATCCTTCTGGATGCTGTCAATGGAGGGCGAGCGGGCCAGGTTGCCCTCGGGTGGCAGGGCAGGGCCGGACTTGCTGTAGGGAGACTCCACTGAAGAGCAGTACGGCAACGTGCGGTAAGTATCCGTGTAATTGGCACCCTGACCGGACGCATAGCCGCCTCTGGGAAACGTCCCTGTGGCATTCTGACTTCCTGTTCGCTGCAAGGGTACGGAGTCAACACCAGGGGAGGACGGGGCTATGGCAGGAGAGTAGGGACAAAACAAGAAGTTCAGGACCTGCTCACAGAACTGGTTCACTAGGTCTAGGTACAGGAACAATGAGAGGACAGTGAGAAGACAAGCAGACAAGATGTGATACAATGAAAGAATGACAAGGAGGGAGCAGAAAGAAGAGGAAGAGACGACAGCAATGAGAACGACATTAAATAAAAGCTCTTTAACAGGTACATAATTGAGAAAAAGTAAGTGTTACTAGTCAAAATCTTTCTTTGGCAGATTAAAAAAGGATTTATATAAGAAATTAAATTGCATTTGGATAGTTTTGGATGTTCAAAACTACATACTGTGTTTCAACAAATTTGATTTAACATTGACTAAACAACTTCTTAAGTAATCACAATCAGCCATACGGATGGTGCATTTCTTTAAAGGGGATGCTGAATCAAAAGTCTGATTAAATTTCTAATTTTTATTTATTCTTTACATTTATTTGATAAATTATAAATTTTATTCAGACATTTATAAAGACAAACATTCTGAAGATGTTTATAAAGTGACAAAAAGTTTCTATTTCAATTTTTAACTCAAAACTTTCTATTAATTAGAGAATCCTTAAAGGTGAAAATCATGAAAATTTGACTTTTCCAGGTTTTAAGTACTATAATCAGGTCCCCGGTGCATCTACCAACCAAGGAAATATGACAACCCTCTACACTGCGAGTAAATCACTCGTATATGCGACTAAATCTTACTCTGGGCGACTAAATGTCTATTGTTAGCCACTGGATAATAAATTCTTATGTTTTTCTCATCAGTGTGTGTGTTAGAGGCTAATTAGTTTAGCACTAAGTTTAGCACAGATATATATTCACTCGCTGAACACTGAGCGCTCTCCATCAAGCGATTTGTGCCGTTTCAGGTCATCTCAATGGATGCGCAGCGCATCGACTTGCCATCGCTCTGCTGATAGCGCTGTGTTTCTCACACATGCAAAGAGAGAGCGAGAGTCAACACGCTACTTGTAAACTATATTTGTTGTTGTATTTTCCTGTCAAAATAACAGAGTTCATTTAGGATTATTCAGTTTTTAAGAACATGCAGAAGATATGCCAGTCAGGGTTGCCAGGTTTTCGCAACAAAACCAGCCCAATTGCTACTCAAAACTAGCCCAAAACTAGTCTAATCACGTTTTGACGGGGTTCCCCTGGTAAAATTCGCCTTTTTAGGTGATAAATAACGCGTTATTGGGGTTGCTAAAACCCGCGGACATGAAAAACAAACCGCGACAACAGTGTTAAAGTTGCCGCGGGTTGCCGGTTTTACTGATGCCGGTTTCTCCTTTAGTGGGCTGAGCTAATGTGCAAGCGCAATCTCATTGGCTGGTGCTCATCTATTACCGTGCGTTTTGATTTCAGCAAATCAGTGTGAGCGAACACTGACAATGTGATTAATATTCATGAACCCAGCAGCTCATTAATCCTTAGGGAGATGTATATTGTTAGTATAGTAGTAGAATTATTAGGAGTAATATCTTTTAATAATAATTACTATTATCTATTACTATTAGAGGTCGACCGATAGTGCATTTTGCTGATACCGATAGCTAGGTTGGACCACACTGGGCAATACCGATTAATTAACTGATAGTTTTTAAAATGCATACTGAACAAAAACTAAAATAGTGCTTTATTTAAAATAAAAAAACAGTACTGAATCATACCAGTAGTAGTAATAATAATAAAACTAATAATAATAGTAATAATAAATGTTGAAATTACCACATAATCCTTTTTATTTTTTCCTAAATTCCGTTTTTTTTTCCCAAATTCTGTTATTTCCGTTTGAATTTTTCTGAATTCTGTTTTTTCCGTTTTAATTTTTCTCCACTCTGTTTTAATAGTTAAAGTTTATTAATCAAAAAGCAAGTCTTATTAATTAAAACCATGAAACTTATACATTTTCACATCAATTTAATAAAAGTTTAATAAAAAAATGACATGTTCAGGGCCCTATGAAATGTTTTATTTTTTCTTACCATATTTTTTATTGTTACCAAATTCTGTGTTTTAGCATGTCTAATTATATGAATGCATAAAACAACCTAATTTATAATTTTTTTTCTTAAAGAAGCCATATGTTTTTTACCCCTCAAAAATTCAGTGTTATGTATTACATTTTTTCTGGTTATCAAATCAAGGCATGAAACATTAATTTCATTTATCTTTTAATTACTGAAAATTAAGCAAGCTTTTTTTTTGGCAAACAAAGAGGATTTACTATTAAAATTAAAACATGGAATAAATGTTATGAAATTATTCCTTATAAAATAATGTTTGTTTCATTTTAGTAGTAGTAGTAGTAGTAGGCTATGTACATTCTACTGAAAAATAGACTGGACTTTTATTTTGACGGGTTCCCGTGAATACCTTTACAGTTCTGTGTATGTGATATGAGGCTAGTTTTACTCAAATCAAACGGTCAGACGACACTAAGGGGCCTAAAGTGTGCCAAGAAAACATCCCCCACACCATTACACCACCACCACCAGCCTGCACAGTGGTAAGTCAAGTCAAGTCAAGTCAAGTCTGCTTTATTGTCAATTCTTCCACATGTACAGTACATACATACAGAGAATCGAAATTGCGTTACTCTCAGACCCCCGGTGCATACAGATAACACTAACAGTAGAGCCTAAAAATCTAGATCAAATATAAAAATATAAGGTAAAACTATACAATAAGGGAATGTAAAAAAGACATAATAGAAAAAATAAAATAAAAATAAGGTTAAATAAAAGCAGCGCAAGGCACATGGCAGATAGAGTGCAAACCAGTGAACAAACAGTGCAGATAAAAAGATTTTTAGTGCATAAAAATAGCTTATTCAGTCTGATTAAAAGTGACAAAGTGACAAAGGGCTCAGACCAGTTATTTTATTAAACTGACTGATGAGGAGGTAGAATGATGTCAGATCCATGGTGAATGAGGTAGTGAGCAGACCACTGCTGCACAAAGTGACTGGTGCATGACATTCGTATATTAGAGGGAGGGGGGGTGGAAGGACCTGGGGATGTGGGACCTGGGGGGGGGGGTTCATAGTTCAGTGGTGCCTGAGGCAGAAGAGGGACGGGGGGGTAAGTTCGGGAGCGAGTTCAGCTTCCTGACAGCCTGATGGATGAAGCTGTCCTTCAGTCTGCTGGTCCTGGCCTGGAGACTCCGCAGTCTCCTCCCTGATGGCAGCAGACTGAAGAAGCTGTGTGACGGGTGAGTGGGATCACCTGCAATGCAGAGGGCTTTTCGAGTGAGACGGGTTCCATAAATGTCCTGGAGGGAGGGGAGAGAGACACCAACTATCTTCTCAGCTGCTCTCACTATGCGTTGCAGAGTCTTCCGGCAGGACGCGTTGCAGGCGCCATACCACACAGTGATGCAGCTGGTCAGAATGCTCTCGATGGTGCCTCTGTAGAAGGAGTACATGATGGGGGGGTGGGGCTCTGGCTCTCCTCAGTTTGCGGAGGAAGTAGAGACGCTGCTGTGATTTCTTGGCCAGTGCTGCGGTGTTGTCGGTCCAGGAGAGGTCCTCTGTGATGTGCACACCCAGGAACTTGGTGCTGCTCACTCTCTCCACAGTCGCACCGTTGATGGTCAGAGGAACATGCTGAGTGTGCGCTCTCCTGAAGTCCACAACAATCTCCTTCGTCTTCTCCACGTTCAGAGAGAGATTGTTGTCACTGCACCACCCGGCCAGGCGGCTCACCTCGCTCCTGTAGTTTGTCTCATCTCTGTTGCTAATGAGACCCACCACAGTCGTGTCATCCGCAAACTTAATAAAGAGGTTGGAGTTGTGTGACGGTGTGCAATCATGGGTCAGCAGAGTGAAGAGGAGGGGGCTCAGCACACATCCTTGGGGGGCCCCAGTGTTCATTGTGTTGCTGCCGACCCGTACTGCCTGAGGTCTTTCAGTCAGAAAGTCCAACAGCCAGTTGCACAGCGAAGTGTTGAGCCCCAGCTCGACCAGTTTGTGAATGAGCTGTTGAGGGATGATTGTGTTGAATGCTGAACTGAAGTCTATGAACAGCATTCTGACGTATGAGTCTTTTTCCTACAAGGCATGGTAACAAGGCATGATGGATCCATATTCTCATTCTGTTTACGCCAAATTCTGACTCTACCATCTGAATGTCTCAACAGAAATCGAGACTCATCAGACCAGGCAGCATTTTTCCAGTCTTCAACTTTCCAATTTTGGTGAGCTCGGCCCATTCTCCTCTGACCTCTAGCATCAACAAGGCATTTTCGCCCACAGGACTGCCGCATACTGGATGTTTTTCCCTTTTCACACCATTCTTTGTAAACCCTAGAAATGGTTTTGGGTGAAAATCCCAGTAACTGAGCAGATAGTGAAAAACTCAGACCGGCCCGTCTGGCACCAACAACCATGCCACGCTCAAAATTGCTTAAATCACCTTTCTTTCCCATTCTGACATTCAGTTTGGAGTTTTTATTGCCAAGGTGTGCGTAGAGGGTCGTATGAAAAAGATTAACCCAGTAACTTTGTTTTGGTAAGGCTTTTTCTGCAAGCCTCTGAGAAAACAAGGACATCTGATTTCGCTCCCTTGGTAGTCTCAGCCTCAGACATCATGCCCACGGACCGTTGGCTAAACGTCTGATGCATATGGCACACAAAAATGGAAACACTTCAGGAGTGTTGAAGTTGTCATCGGATTGGTTGAATTCTACAGGATTTCCAAGAGACTTGTGTGGCGTGTTCTTTAACGTTCCGCCTGGAAACAAAGATGCCGTGGCACCAAACCCCCTCACAAAAGAAGGAATGCATAGTGTTTACAACTGTGACGACGAGCACTTATCAGGATCAACTAAACACTTGAGTTTCAAAAGTATGTGAAATATTTAAAGTTTGCGGCACAGAATCTTTAAAATACGTCCGCAGATTTTACACACTGGTCTGTTATTGTGGCGACATTTCCACGCCCCGAAACGTAACACTGAACAAAACAAACTGTGACATGTCGGTCAAACGGCCTCATGGGCGGGCCTTGGCCAAAGAAAGCTGCCATGGATTCCAGACCTTCAGCTGTCAGTGTTTTTGCTTCCACTCAAAATAGGCATTTGCAAAATTATATAATGATCTGTGGGGTATTTTGAGCTGAAACTTTACAAACACATTCTGGGACACCAGAGACTTATATTACATAATGTAAAAAGGGGCATAATATGTCACCTTTAAAGTATAAAATAAATAAATAAAGGAGGACAATTGTGTTCAACATGGATAACAATAATAAATATTTCTTGAGCACCAAATCATCATATTAAAATGATTCATGTGACACTGAAGACTGGAGTAATGGCTGCTAAAAAATCAGCTTTGCCATCACAGGAATAGAATAGAATAGAATAGTATATCAGTTATTTTAAATTGTAACAATATTTCACAATATTACTGTTTTTAATGTTAAAAAACAACAACACCACAACATTTTGACAAATTAATCTAAACCCTAAAAAATAAGGAAAAAAGAAAACTAAATTAAAATAAAAAATGAACAAAACCAAAACTAAAATGAAACTGAAATGAAAAACTATATGCGACTATATGACAAGCTGACTGCAGGATGATTATTAACTAGTTGTCCATTGTGACCCATATCCTGAAAATTGCAGTAAAAATTCAATAAACTGCTTGATTAGTCTCTATAGTCCTCTAAAATGGTCCAAAACTTGTAATTAAATAATTCATCTTGATGCCTGATGACTCACCGATTGACCAGGCTTATGTAAGCTCTAATTTTAGTTGTGACCGTTTAAAAAAAACTGTGTGAAAATGGAAAATGAATGTCTACGGCAAGACAGGATGGCATCAGTTGAAGGTGACATCACAGGTCATGTGACTCCCTCATTTTCTTTATACAGGTGCAGCTGTATCTGATAACTCTAAGAGGCAGATCAATTTAACTGCGCATTTGTTTGGTTTTTAACATATCGAGGTGACAGACTGTATCCATTTCACTCAATATGAGGGTAATGTGGCAGCCACTGTCTGCTAGACAGTCACACTGGAGTGTCTCATAAATCTGCAGCGCGAGACGATCAATGGCAGGGTTCAGAGTCTTTACCACAACACTGCCAGTGAAGCCGTAAAACAGGACAATTAGTCACCAAACACAAAGTGCACCCCGGGAGAAAAGGCTCAATGTATCTTCGGAGACCATCCATGACTCTTCAGCTTCCTTTGGAGAAAATGTTGCACTCGCTCAGTGCAGGCTAATGATAATTTGACAGAGTTTGAGATTAATGAAGACCGGTTGAAAAAGGAAAAAAAGGGAGAGAGCTAAAAACAGGGTGAGAGAGGAGGGGAGCCTGATGGATTGAATTAAGCTTCCTGAGCAGGAATATATAATGAGAAGCTGACAGACAGAGGAGAAGAAAAGTTCAGTGACCAGACAGGGCTGTAACACAGCAGACATTTTACACATTAATCAAATCAGGCTATAATAATAATAATTATTTTTATTTTTTTTACCATGCCAGTAGCTTAGATTTACATACACCCTGCCAATATCTTCAATGGCCTCATCATATAAATAAAGTAAAATAAATAGATAGGATGAAAAAATTAAATCAAAATTAAAAGTACTGAATAATAAAACATAGAAATATAATTAAAATATATAAATTAATATACAGGTAATAACAACACTATTTTAGTTCTTTACAAACAAATGTATGATGAATAAATGAATGAATGAATGAATAAATAAATGAATGAATGAATGAATGAATGAATGTATGATGAATAAATGAATGAATGAATGAATGAATGAATGAATGATGAATGAATGAATGAATGAATGAATGAACATATACATACATATTAAGTAAATAAATACACAAATAAATAAAGCTAAAATAACTAAAATTAACCCTGGAATAAAAATGAAAGATGCATAAATGTGGGTCTCTGGAAAAAAAGTAGATAACCTTAACTGCACTTTAAAAAAAGTATCCATTTGGCTCAATCTAAGAGTGTGGGTGTTTTGGCTTTGGGTTTACTCAAACTCATTACTCAAATGTGAAGATTTCAAATAAATAAGGTCTCTAACTGGTTTAGCACTGAAGGCCCCTAGGGCTTGATTTACAACTTCAACTGCATGCAAACACCTTAAGTAGGTGTGTATGTCATTAATTATTGATAATTACATTTTAGTCTTTAACTAAATGCAGAGTAACTGACATTGGACTGTTTTGAATCTCACTCGATCTCACATAGTAAGGTCACACATTGATTCAGTTAATGAATGAATGATGATATATCATCAAATACTGCTGCAATTAAAAAAAAAAAAAAAAAGCCTTTGTGACACACTTTTCCAAACCGTAAATATTCCGCTTATCACTGTATGAATAAGAGCTGCTGCTCCAGGCCTCTGTGAAGACTTTATCATCATGAAGTGTTGCCACTCTGCCAAAGCCTCTGGAAAATGACCTTTCAGTGACCTTCAGATTCCATTAGCCTATCTTATCAGAAATGGTGTATCTTACTGTATGCGACCCCACACATCACTACACGGACAAGGGCTTTCATCGGCACAGCGTGAGATAAAACACACAAACGGACAAGAACACACACAAACCCACAACACGACAAAAGGTGGATAACCCATCTCCTATCTATTATTCGTCATCGGCGATCGTAAACAATGCGAGAGCAGAAAGTAATAACTGGCAAATATGAGACTGCATATATTTTCGGTATAAAAATGATAGATGGACCCATAAACAACAATAAAGCAGGTGTTTATTAACTCACAGTAGGTTTTTCATCTTTTTTCATTTGTGCAAAAGTTTAATGGTCAGTTCCAGTGTCAACTCGATATATTTCTCTACAACTTTATAATCCACCGCTGGTTAATTCCATCAGCGTAGATCCTGTCCTCTATCATTAAGGGCAGGTGAGAATAAAACGGCGCATTGGCTGGTACAATGGCTGGTAAATACATCTCTCTGGGGCCACACTGTGCATTCTCCGTCTTAGTGAAACGCTGACAGTTTCTCTTATTCATTTTGTATAGAGGCTGTTAACGAGGGCAACTAGCCGATAATGTGCTTCAGTGAATGCTGCTATTTCCAGACAACGGCGTTTGATGGTGTAAATCTTTAATTAACTTGCATACTAAGCCTTTTTGCTGTGTTCTGCTTCCTTTGACACCGTATACAGTCTTTTCTTAAGCCAGTTTGAAGGACACTTGTGAATAACGGCCAACTTCCCTCCGCTAATCTGCGTCTTTTCTCTCTGAACCGTGTAAACCAACATGACAACCAATTTTTTTTTTTTTCTGCTCAGAATCATAATATGTTATTGTACAAAAGTTAAAAAGTCAGTATGATCTTTTTAAGAAACAATACTTATAACTGTGCATTAAATTGATCAAAAGTGACAGTAAAAATATTTATAATGTTACTAATGATTTCAAATAAAGGCTGTTCTTTTGTACTTTCTATTTATAAAAAAGTCCTGAAAATTGTAGTACGATTTCCTCCAAAAATGACAGCAGCACAACCGTTTTCAACATTCAAAATAAGAAATGCTTCTTGAGCACCAAATCAGCATATTAGGATGAATTAAGGTTTTTTTTTTTTTTTTTGGTATGTACCTCAGGGGATGTATATCAAGAGCTGAATGTACTTGTTTACATTTTGTGGTTTCACTAGAATGGATAGCGGGCCACTGCAGCTGTGCAACAGCGATAGATGGAAGTGCATGTCTATGTACATAAGAGAAGATTACCACTGCTGCTTTCCACCTGATAACAGCCACAAACCCTTAGCTTAAACATTAAAAATAACACACTCCAGTGCCTGATCACCACTCATTATAACACACACTAACACAAGGAAAAGTCTGGAGATGCTTCTTCTGTATTAGAGAAACGAATGCTTCGTAAAGTGGAACAAAATCGAAAAAAGTGGTGTTTAGTGTTTAGCCACACTATTATGTCAAAAGGTGGCACATTCCACAACCTGTCGTTTTGGCAGACTGGCTTCAATATAAGCTGTTTTTAGACTAACCACAAAGTTTTTTTAGTTCTGAAAAGTACAGGACGTTTTTATAGTGCAATGACCTCTTATATGTCAAAAGATCAAGGGGATTTTTATTTCTCAGTTCATTACCCCTTTAACCCAATCCAATTCAAATAGCCATGTAAAAACATTTTAAGACATTAAAAATAATAATCTATAAAATAATTCCTTTAAAGCACTGCTACACACACACACACAAAAAAAAAAAAAAAAAAAAAATCAGATAAACTAGTCTAATTCACTAAACGACTAATTGGTTGTCCTATAGTTTCTATAGTGAAACCTCTATAGCTACCAAGTATTACATTTTTACACTGCAGAGGCAGTACAGAAACCACATCTGAAGCGGCATACAGTATAAACAATGAAAATGTGAATAGACACACATGTTAATGTGCCACAAAGATGTAAACATATGAAACACGCACTGATTGTCATGACAACAGCATTTCATACCTCATACTGTATTTATAAAGCCGGTTGTTTTAGCAGATTTCAAACACTAAGAATAAGAAATGTATGAGAATTACAACTAAAAAAGCCACAAGTGAAAGACCTTGACATTACTATGAATGTGTTTCTAAGTGCATTCTTCCAGCACTGAGGCTGAATATGAAACGCTTTCCTTCTACACTCTCTTTCAATCTTCTATTTGGCATCTCATGAATTAAACACACACCCAGCCAATGTTTCTAATCTCCTCTTGCGGAAAGGCTTTGAATATTCTATAGGTTTGATAATGGCCCGCTCTTTTAAATTACCTGACCTTTGAGATAGGAATCAGAGGATCCAGCATCTCCTTAGCATTGGCATCAATAGATTCAGTGCTCTGGTACAGAGTAATGTGATCATAAACAAACTGCCCTTTCTTCTTTTGCTCGGCTGCTCCTAGCAATTTTTTTTTTTCTCTGCGTGAGATTACACCCTGCCAAAGGTCACTTCCACTCAACAGAAACATATTAGAGGAATGATTTGCTGCTCTGGCATTTGCTATGCTAGAAAAAAAAGGCGTGCAATACAATAAAGGGCTACCTGCTTTACTGGGGGTATCTGAATGACTCGGTCTCGAATGGATCCATCTGTTTACTCTGAAGAGAGGGCTTCAAATGCTGACATTAGGAAAATATCACCCTCTGAAAGCAATTCAACCAAAATGCTGGTGAGATTGTGTTTATATTTGAGAAGTAATACAGAAGATTTTCCAATAAAGACATACATGTTATCTGGATGAAATTTTTGTGTGTGCATGTTGTCGGGCTGAGCAGTTTAGATGCAGATGTGCATCTGCTAAGCAGCAGGAGTGCAACCTGATGGAGTGCTTTATTTCTCATTTTAAAGAGGACAGTTCTGGTCCTTGATGCTGATTGGTCAATACATTGTTCCAGCTGTGCAAAAAGGCATGAAGTGGTAGCTATGATACAAATTACCTGTTCAATTTGCTGCTGTGCACATAACAGAAGGCCATTCCAACATCAAAGTAAAAATAAAATAAAATCATTTTTAATTAAAACATGCCTGTAATAAAAAAAAAAACAAATAAAAAAACTACACTACAACATAATAAAAATTTAATGAAAATATAAAATAAACAAAAAAATAAAAACTAAATAATGTGTTTGTGTGTGTAATTACAGTATAAACACATGTATACTATAATGATAATAAAATATATACATAAAAATAAAAACTAAATATGAGCTAATGAAACAAGTTGAGTTAATTACATGAATCTAAGTTTCTTATCTTTAAATAGATTATCTATGACAGGAAGCGAGTAGGAGAGAAAGAGGAGGACGGGAAAGATTCATGGTATTCAAACTCGGGACACTGTAAGTGCAACTGCACCATATGTCAGCACACTACCCATAAGGCTATCAGCACCAACAATATGAAAAATATTTTAACCCCATCATATACAATCTCTGTTGCTGGCCAAGACTCACTAATGCAACATTTTCCTCAGTAAGTGATCTGATGACGTCTTCTGCAGAGGTTGGCTTGTTAGGCTTCAGTTCCATTTAAACATGAAGGATTCCCACTACACATACAGTAGATGACATGTCACTCAGACTCAAGTGTGTGTTAAGGCCCTTAACATATGGCTCAGCAACAGCACAGGATCCACTGAGGTTGTAAATATCATCCATGTTATGCCTCACATCCTTGGAGCGAGGCTATGGGACAGATACAAGGTGATGCTTCACGTGAATCAAGACACTCTGTGTCTCCCCGCCAGTACCTCAGCGTAAGTTATGAGTGCCATCCATCTTGTGTAGTGTGTTTATGTGTCTGCGTGTGTGTGAGAGTGCGTGTAATTGCTCATTAGCCATGCTTGAGAGGAGCAGAGGCCAGATTCACAGGATGGTATTAAACTGAGCTCACAACTGGTCCAAACTGTTATTGTTCCACTGATTTACAGACTCCACGCAAAGACTGCATACAGTATGAGCTTTAGTGAACTCACAATCTAACAGGTGACTGTGGTTAATTTCCCTTGCCCAGGGACGTAAATTCCATCTTTCAGTAGGGGGGGACAGTAAACATAAAATTTCTCAAGAGCAATTTTTGAAGGGGACACAAATAATACAGCTACAATTGTACTTGTAAGGATAAGTATGCACTGAGGAAAGCCTTACTACTTTTATTGTAGCAGGGAGACTGTGCTAAATTAGAAAACTTAAAGCTCTTGTGGTCACACCATGATAGCGGTCATGTCCACTGTAGACATTACTATCCGTCAGGCAGGTAACATTATTATTGCTAAAATAGCGGAATCATCGAAAAATACATTGGCATCATCTGTATTAAAGAGAAAATAATCACTTCATCCGATGTTTAAGTGAACTATTTAGTAAACTATTGACTTTTTCTCACTCAGAGGACTTGTGTGTGTAGGTGATGCAGGGATGCAAAAAAAAACCACGCCCAACCACGCTACTCAAAACTAGCCCGTTAGGAGCACTTCAACCTGCGGAAATTAAAAACAACCCGCAGCAACAGTGGTAAAGTAGCCCAATATCACAGGAAAACCACAGACTTGGAAACACTGAGGTGATGTAAAAGAGGAAAGCAGGCATTTGGACCAAAGCACTGTGAGGCAAGGGAGGGGAAACTCAAATTCTAAACTTAAAACCAAAATTTCCCACTTTTCATTTTATTTTTTTTTACACCTACACAACAAAGTTATTTAAAGTGTAAAACATTGTTGTTTATAATACATAGAGTGGTTTTTTGTATTGAAGTTTATGGCATTGATTATACAAAAATAAACAATAATGTACATAAAATTAAATAAAAAAATAAAGAAAATATGTTGCACAATGCCACAGATGTCGCAAGTTTTGAGGGAGCGTGCAGTTGGCATGCTGACTGCAGGAATGTCCACCAGAGCTGTTGCCCGTGAATTGAATGTTCATTTCTCTATCATAAGCCGTCTCCAAAGGCGTTTCAGTGAATTTGGCAGTACATCCAACCGGCCTCAGACCCACAGACCACGTGTAACCACACCAGCCCAGGACCTCCACATCCAGCATCTTCATCTCCAAGATCGTCTGAGACCAGCCACCCGGACAGCTGCTGCAACAATCAGTTTGCATAACCAAAGAATGTCTGCACAAACTGTCAGAAACCGTCTCAGGGAAGCTCATCTGCATGATCGTCGTCCTCATCGGGGTCTCGACCTGACTGCAGTTTGTCATCATAACTGACTTGAGTGGGCAAATGCTCACATTCGATGGCTTCTAGCACTTTGGAGAGGTGTTCTCTTCATGGACGAATCCTGGTTTTCACTGTACAGGGCAGATGGCAGACATGTATGGCGTCGTTTGGGTGAGCAGTTTGCTGATGTCAACGTTGTGGATAGAGTGTCCCATGGTGGCGGTGGGGTTATGGTATGGGCAGGCATATGTTATGGACAACGAACACGGGTGCATTTTATTTATTTTCTTTTACACCTGTGAGGTGGATGGATTATCTCGATAAAGGAGAAGTCCTCACTAACACAGATTTAAACAGATTTGTGATCAATATTTGAGAGAAACAGGCCTTTTGTGAACATAGAAAAAATCTTAGATCTTTGAGTTCAGCTCATGAAAAATGGGGGCAAAAACAAAAGTGTTGTGTTTTAAGTGTTATAATTTTGAACACAATATAATAAAAAATATAAAAAAAAAAAAAAATAATATAAAATAAAAATAATAAAAAAAAAGACAAAAAATCACAAAACAACACATAAAAAAATACATATAAAATCTCATATAAATAACAGCAACATTTTTTTAAATATACAGTCGTGGCCAAAAGTTTTGAGAATTACATAAATATTAGTTTTCAAAAAGTTTGCTGCTAAACTGCTTTTAGATCTTTGTTTCAGTTGTTTCTGTGATGTACTGAAATATAATTACAAGCACTTCATACGTTTCAAAGGCTTTTATTGACAATTACATGACATTTATGCAAGGAGTCAGTATTTGCAGTGTTGGCCCTTCTTTTTCAGGACCTCTGCAATTCGACTGGGCATGCACTCAATCAACTTCTGGGCCAAGTCCTGACTGATAGCAACCCATTCTTTCATAATAACTTCTTGGAGTTTGTCAGAATTAGTGGGTTTTTGTTTGTCCACCCGCCTCTTGAGGATTGACCACAAGTTCTCAATGGGATTAAGATCTGGGGAGTTTCCAGGCCATGGACCCAAAATTTCAACATTCTGGTCCCCGAGCCACTTAGTTATCACTTTTGCCTTATGGCACGGTGCTCCATCGTGCTGGAAAATGGATTGTTCTTCACCAAAACTGTTGTTGGGTTGTTGGAAGAAGTTGCTGTTGGAGGGTGTTTTGGTACCATTCTTTATTCATGGCTGTGTTTTTGGGCAGAATTGTGAGTGAGCCCACTCCCTTGAATGAGAAGCAACCCCACACATGAATGGTGTCAGGATGCTTTACTGTTGGCATGACACAGGACTGATGGTAGCGCTCACCTTTTCTTCTCCGGACAAGCCTTTTTCCAGATGCCCCAAACAATCGGAAAGGGGCTTCATCGGAGAATATGACTTTGCCCCAGTCCTCAGCAGTCCATTCACTATACTTTCTGCAGAAGATCAAATCGGTCCCTGATGTTTTTTTTTTGAGAGAAGTGGCTTCTTTGCTGCCCTTCTTGACACCAAGCCATCTTCCAAAAGTCTTGGCCTCACTGTGCGTGCAGATGCGCTCACACCTGCCTGCTGCCATTCCTGGGCAAGCTCTGCACTGGTGGCACTTCGATCCCGCAGCTGAATCCTCTTTAGGAGACGATCCTGGCGCTTGCTGGACTTTCTTGTACGCCCTGGAGCCTTCTTTACAAGAATTGAACCTCTTTCCTTGAAGTTCTCGTGATGAACCTATAAATTGTTGATTTAGGTGCAATCTTAGTAGCCACAATATCCTTGTCTGTGAAGCCATTTTTATGCAACGCAATGATGGCTGCACGCGTTTCTTTGCAGGTCACCATGGTAAACAATGGAAGAACAATGATTTCAAGCATCACCCTCCTTTTAACATGTCAAGTCTGCCATTCTAACCCAATCAGCCTGACATAACGATCTCCAGCCTTGTGCTCGTCAACATTCTCACCTGAGTTAACAAGATGATTACTGAAATGATCTCAGCAGGTCCTTTAATGACAGCAATGAAATGCAGTGGAAAGGTTTTTTTTGGGATTAAGTTAATTTTCATGGCAAAGAAGGACTATGCAATTCATCTGATCACTCTTCATAACATTCTGGAGTATATGCAAATTGATATTATAAAAACTTAAGCAGCAACTTTTTCCAATTTCCAATATTTATGTAATCAACAAAACTTTTATCAAAAACAATATAAAATTATGTTATAAAATGCATTGTAGTTAGTTTAATTGAATATTAAAATTAAACAATAATGTACATAAAGTAAATATAAAAATATAAAATTCAATTATTCTTTTATGAAATGCAATACATATTAAGGATTAAAATGAAAAAAGAACAAACATAGATATGCTAAAAACGTTAGTATGTAATAAAATATTATTTCATTAAAAATAATAATACAATACAAAAAATAAAATATTTATTTTATAAAAATATACAATTATTATTTTATTATTACACTTATATATATTTTTACAATTACATTCCTTTTATAATTATTAATAGATTTTGAAAAGATACTGAATATATTCATACATTTAATATTTAGCACACAAAATATCACTAAAGTTACATATTTGTTGGGTTCTTTGCATTCTTAATTTGGGCAAATAGTTCAGTACTTTATTTACATCTTATATAACATTCTACAAAGCTGTTACTCTCTAAATTTCATATTACAGCTCAAGTTCAATTTTAATATATGTAAATTAAAATGTTAATCACCTAGCTGCTACCAAGAACAACCTGAATATTTATGGCTTATTTGGTTTGTTAAGGAATGTTTGGAAATTTATGAAACAAAAAAACAATTGCAAATAGAAACATCAAAATCTACATACCTTGAAATATAACAGAGGAAACTCCTATTCAATTCAGCAGCCCAGAATCAAGAAGGCTCTGTATGTTTACAAATTCAAATGATATGCTGTACAGTAAAAACTCATGAGCAGCTCCCTTTGCTCTTGTGCGTCTTGTAAGGGAAAAGAAAATCTCAGAAGAAAAGTCAAAGTAGATATATTTTAGGTGCTTTATCTTACATAACAACTGGAACAGGCTACTATATTCAGATACGAGTTAAACTGAGCCTCTCAATAGGGAATTTACTGCTGATCTCCACAAATTATATACTGTATGTGGATATCGTGAGCAATTAATACATCCTGAAAGCTCAGCAAAAACACAATGTTACATTTTATATAAAGCACAGGTATTATAAATGTGAAGGTGGCTCAGAACAACGAGGTCGGCGGGCAGAATTCTGGGAACAGACAGTGTTTTCATGGTTTAATGAAGATGATTTTTGATGGTGCTCGACGAACAGATTGATTTTATAGCAATCTTGCGAGTCGTATGATGGTAAGCAGCACATAAGCACCTGGTGAACGGAAAAAGAGCTTCAATATCCAAAGAGTACATTCCACTCTTTGCTTCAAACTGCACTTCACAACTGCTGAAATACTCTTTCTTACTTTTCCACTTCAGCTTCAAGTACTGCTTTAGACTCTTGAACCGAGGTTTGCATAACAACTGATGTAAAATCAAGGTTCCTTGCTTTTTTTTCAGAGAACATCCAGCAGCTCTCATCTGGGGTATTATGGCCCATTTTTCTACATATGACGCAGATGCAGGAAACAGACTTAATAGTTTAAAGCAAAAATAGCCCCACTTTGTCATATTAGTCATCTTGTATGACAAAATTCAGCCAAACACACACTGTTGTGATAGCTCGTCTCCTGTTTTGTGGTAAAGCATGGTCAGTTATGGAGGGATGTGGGTAGGAAAGCTCCATCAGCATTTGATAGAGCACTTCCCTCAAGCTCGGGTTAATTCCTTTGCTCGGTTCCAAAATTAGTCTTTTCAGCACATTCTTAGCCGCAGACACTGCTCTTCCAGTCGCTCTTACACAAAGCCTAATTAACTTCATGAAGTTTGAATTTCAGAGCTGGAAATGAATGAGAGATCCTGCAATGGTGCAGCAGCAGAATGAAAGGCCATGAGGAGCTGAATCACATTCACATTATCTGGAGCTTTGTGCCAGATCATATTTGATTCCCGGATAGGCAAACTTGTAATGAATAACGTACTTGAAATGAATCAGCATTACGGGGAATCCATAATGGGCCATACTAATAAAATGTGATACTGTCATAATGTTGAGCTTCTGTAGAGATAACGATTTTGGAAAATCCCGCAAAAGCTGCCCAGATCAAACCTAAAATAAAAAAAAAAAATAAAATTATTCACAATGAAGCCTATTTTCACAATTAATCCTATTTTTATGTTTTTTTTTTAATATTTTAAATTGAAATAATATTTCACAATATTACTGCTTTTACTGTATTTTTGATCAAATAAATGCATTCTTGGTGAGATTACTTAAATGTATTTTATAATAGAATTATTTTGTATATTATATTATTTTGTGAATTGACCCAGATGTGTTCCTGTCAGTTTTTGTGAAATTTCCCCCATAAAAGCCTTTTACCATGCTGCTCCTCTCTGATAACATTTCAATGTTTTCTTTCCTTTTCTTTCATAAAAATAAAATTTGAAAACTCAAATGGGCTTTTATGGCATTTTGTTGAAAGGAGCCAGTGCTTTCCTTGTATGCACAGAAGACATCATGCGAGGCACTGCACCAAGAGACAGAACAGCTGCAGTGCCTCTTTCTTTCCCCCAAAATTATAAGACCAAAAACATTTCATAGGAGAAAACTGCCCAGCAGTTGAGCTCTGTCTGTCTAATCTGCTCGTGATGGTATTGGCCCTGAACTGCCCTGATTGCTCCAGTCATTTCCACCTGGGGATCACAGGCAGGACAGTCTTCCAAACAATGTCATCTGTTCCTAAAAAATAAGACTGTAAATCTTTCTCTTTATCTTTCCTGCACTGAGTGACAGAGCTGTAATAAGAAGAACACAGCTGCTACATGTTAGCAGCGTATCTGTGATGGCTTCTAATGTCGTCATTAGCCCTGTACTTCATCTGCGGGTCTAATGAGCCACTTAGAGAGGGGAAGAAATGCAACTGGGAGGAAGAGAACAGAGATGGCAAGAATAGTGAGGTCAGTGCACTCACAGAGTGAGCAATAATGTGACATCAAACTCAAGATCGAATAGATCCCTATTAATGACTTTTCATAAAACCATGTTCATAAAACTCACTTTCAGGTGCTATCTTGGGGAGCCGACCTTGATCACATAAAACCCCTACTTTGTTTTCGAGACCCTGTTAGGCATTGTGAGACTTTGTCAGGCGTCTCAATGTCAGTCTGAATGCTATCGTAGAGTTTCAGACATCTCAAGCCACAGCTGAAATCTGCTGGCTGGAAAATGGCTGTTTATTATCGGGGTGCGACTGCACTGCGCCAATTTTGAATGACTTGATTTGATCATTTGCCAACTGTGCAATAGGAGAAAAGGGCAAACTTAACTTACTGTATAGAAGTCACTTGAATTGAATTTTGTAGATAACTCTAGCCTTAGATGTGCTCTCAATTTTTGGATTTTATAAACTTTACCCATTTTTTGAAGTTAAATCTACCACTGCCATAAAAAATGCCAGCAATGATGTCATACTTTTATTTGCATAATGAATTGTAAGTGGTCTTCATCAAACATTAAAGTTTATTAATGGAATTTGAATTGTAATTTGAGGGTCTAAATCAATCAACCAATCAACCAACCAACTTTACCTAAAAAAAAAAAAAAAACCAATAAATACCAATACCTACAACTTTCAAACTATTATTTTACCTAAAATAATAATTTTGACATTAATATATTTTAATATTTTAAAATATATTTTAATATATATATATATATATATATATATATATATAGAGAGAGAGAGAGAGAGAGAGAGAGAGAGAGAGAGAGAGGGAGAGAGAGAGCGAGATACATAGATTCATGTGATCTCAATTGTAATTTGATGTTCTCAATTAAATCAATCAATCAACCAATCAATCAACCAACCCACCCACCCAAACAAGGTCACTCATGTCTTTTCTAGATGCTAAATTCTGAACTTTATGGAATATTTATTTGAGCCCGACTGATATATCGTTTAGCCGATATTATCGGCCAATATGAGCCTGTCTGCCGATATGAATTTTTTTTTTTTTACAGAACATATAACACAGATTAAATGCTTCTGAATGGTGTAATTATTTAGTTTGTCCAGCAGAGAGCACCCCATTGTTTGCTACTGGCAACCCAGGTTAGTGTAGTGTAGAGATGCGCGGAAGAGCTCAAACTTCACCCGAGTCCGCTGCTTAAAATTATCCGCCGCCACCCACCTGCACCTATATTTAATCGTCACATAAGATGTGTTCTGGCAAAACTGAGACGAGCCTTTATGTTCTTTTTGCTCAGCAGCGGTTTTCATCTTGGAATTCTGCCATGCAGACCATTTTTGCCCAGTCTCTTTCTTATGGTGGAGTCATGAACACTGACCCTTAACTGAGGCAAGTGAGGCCTGCAGTTCTTTGGGTGTTGTTGTGGAGTCTTTTGTGACCTCTTGGATGAGTTGTCACTGTGCTCTTGGGGTAATTTTGGTCGGCCGGCCACTCCTGGTTGGGTCTCTCCACTGTTCCATGTTTTCTCCATTTGTGAATAATGGCTCTCACTGTGGTTCACTGGAGTCCCAAAGCTTTAGAGATGGCTTTATAACCTTTTCCAGACTGATAGATCTCAATTACTTTCTTTCTCATTTGTTTCTGAACTTCTTTGGATCTCAGCATGATGTCTAGCTTTTGAGGATCTTTAGGTCTACTTCACTTTGTCAAGCAGGTCTTATTTAAGAGATTTCTTATTTGTGAACAGGTGTGGCAGTAATCAGGCCTGGGTGTGGCTAGAGAAATTGAACTCAGGTGTGATAAACCACAGTTTTAACAGGGGGGGCAAACACTTCTTCACACAGGGCCATGTCGTTTTGGATTTTTGTTCCCTTAATAATAAAAACCTTTATTTAAAAACTACATGATGTGTTTACTTGTGCTATCTTTAACTAATATTTAAATTAGTTTGATGATCTGAAACATTAAAGTGTGACAAACATGCAAAAAAATAAGAAATCTGGACATGCGAAAGAAAATAAGAAATCAGGAAATCAAGGATATATATATATATATATATATATATATATATATATATATATATATATATATATATATATATATATATATATATAGAGAGAGAGAGAGAGAGAGAGAGAGAGAGAGAGAGAGAGACTATGTCTGTGAATATTAAACTGCAAAAACACAATTTAATGCTTGTTCATTGGATTACCAGAAAATACACAACACTTTTTTTCACAACACAGATTTCGGATAATAGTGTTAATTTACCTGGTTATTTCCTGCGTGTTCGCTCGATTCAGTTAAGGGAACTACAGCTACAGTAAACAATCATTTTTGGACATCAACAAACTGTGTTCCAACATAGTTGTGGATCATTCTTTCGACTTTGGCGAACTCCCTCCAGAGCTACAGAGATCACTGCGGACAAGTGGATCACTCGCACCGACTGAAAGTGTTCGGCGTCGAGATCGTAAACAAAGACGGGGGAAGCATGGAGGGCTGCATGCTAAGCTAAGGCTAAACCCACACCGGCCAGCTCTACCCAGCATCTTCCTTGCCAATGTACGCTCTCTGATGAACAAGCTGGACGAACTAAAGATCTGGACCCTCACACAGAAATGACTTATGGACTGCAATGTTATGTTCTTCACTGAAACATGGCTCTGTAACGATGTCCCAAACAGCGTGGTGCATCTGGACGGACACTCTATCTTCAGGGCTCACAGAGTAGCAGCAACCTCTGGTAAAAACAAGGGTGGTGGAGTTTGCATTTATGTAAAGACATCATGGTGTACAGACTCTGTCATTGTTGATAGCTACTGTTCTGCTGATTTGAAGTTCCGGATTATCAAGTGCAGGCCATTCTACCTACCACGTGAATTTACTTGCATTGTTGCTGCTGCAGTTTATTTACCGCCAGACGCTAATGCTAATGGGGCTATGAAAAAACTTTGGATTGCTATTAGCAAATTACAAACCTTGCAGCCAGATGGGGCCTTTATTATTGCTGGGGACTAATCACTGCACTTTAAGATCTGTTCTCCCTAAATTTCATCAAAATGTCTCCTGCACTACAAGGGGAAATAAAACATTGGACCACGTATATATTAACCCTCTGGAGTCGATTAACGCGTATACGCGTTTTGGGGTATTTTCTCCTGATAACCCCGAAAAGAACTTAAATTACACTTTCAGTTTTGATCGTACAGAGAAGAGCAATACATCAATCGAATCTGTAAAGGGTCTACTTTTTTTTGTATACAGACATAATAACAACAAAACTTTGTGTACTTATAAAATAAAGATAACAAACAAGGAGTGCTGTCTGCAGCCTTTGTCTGCGCTGATCTTCAGATACAAACGCGTCATTAAAATGAACTGTAACTCAGTGAATACTCAACGAAGAGACATGAGAGAGATATCTATAGAAAGCCTGACATGTCTACTTTTAAACTAAACGAGTGCTGCTGAAAACAAATATTCTGTGATAAAGTAATCCATATGAAAACAACCCGATGTCCGTTGTTTCACGTCTTCCTTCATTATCTTCTAATGCGACCACGCCCCCCGCGCCGAGCGCGCTTTTGAGATTCAAATGTTTCACTGAAGCGCGCGGCTTTTGAATACGCCCACACAACAGAAGACAACGCAGCGAGACTGTTCTTCAAGTTTTTATTATTTTACTGTTTGCTTCGCGATGAGAGGAATAAGACATAATTCACCCCAAAAAGATGTGATGTGGTTGAGGATTTGAGATTTGGATTTCCTCAGAAAAAAGAATGAAGCACTTTATTCAGCAGAGATCATAAACATGAGTAAGTCTCTTTTTATTTATTTATATACTTGTACTAGTTTTCACATAACGTGTAGACATTTTACTAGTTAGACTTTTTCCAAAGACTTTTTCCAAACTATAATTCCTGACTAAATGTATAATCAAGTGAAATATTATGAAGTTTCAATAACAATATACACTACTACACCATTCAAAAGCTTGATGTAAATAATATAAATGTAACAATAAATGTAACTGTAACAAATGTAACAATCATTGCTGTTCTTTCAATTTATCCCCCCTAAAAAACCTAAAAAAAAATATTCTCAGCTCTTTTCAACATTAATAATAATAATAATAATAATAATAATAATGATAATAATAACAATAAATGTTTTTTTAGTAGAAAATAAGATTGTTAAAAGGATTTCTGAAGGATTGTGTGACTGGAGTAATGATGCAAAAAAATTCAGTTTGAAAGTCAGCTTTGATTGTTCCTAATAAACTGTTTAACTGCACTAACAAGTGAATATTAAATTATGTTGTGGGATAATTAAATATATTCTAAATAAACTACAAACATAAAATTATATAGATTTATTTTGTCCTCACATTCTTTCTTGTAACTCATCCCTCTCAGTGACACAGCTGACTGAATGGCTCATTATGCAGCTCATTATGCAGGCCTTTGTCTTCTCAGGTGTGAATTCATGATAGTTGACGCCTACTCGCATATGACTTTTACCAACAAAAAAAAGTGTCTTAGAAAATTTAAATCAATATATTGTTTTCTGTAAGTGAGTAAACAAGATGATTTTCACATCATTTAGAAAAAAAAAAAATTCTAGGCTACAAGCTCCAGTTCTCAAAAGTCCCGGGAAACAATTTCCTGTATGTGTTTTATTGCCTTATTCAAGTGATTTAACATTTTTAGTTTTTCACTAACCATGCATAACATTTTTTTTTTCTCAAAAACACAATCATGTACATACATGCTGCTCACATATTATTATAGCCTAGTTTGTGCTGATTACAGTGAGATTAGACTTTAGCCATTTAGATATTTATAAGAAACTGAAAAAAGCACAAATGTCAGGGCATGACAAAACTTCTCCAGGCCCCAAAAATACCCTTAGACTCCAGAGGGTTAATGTGACTGATGCCTACAAAGTCACATCCCTCCCCCGGCTGGGTCAGTCTGACCACCTCTCTTTGTTCCTGCTTCCCAAGTAAACCCCGGTCATCAAACATGTGAAAATTACAATGAGAACTGTCAAAATCTGGCTGGGAAGTGCTGACTCCCCTCTACAAAATCACACAGACTGGAGTGAGTTTGCTGGCCAGGCCACCACAAACTCTCAGATTGACACTGACACTTACACCAACTCTGTCCTAGAGCAAATCAACAGGTGTGTGGGCAGAGTGACCACACACACAAAAAATTTTTTTCCCCAATCAGAAGCCCTGGATGAACAGAGAGGTTCTCCTCCTGCTCAAAGCAAGAGATGCAGCCTTCAGGTCTGGAGACCAGGAAGTTTACAGCTTAGCCAGATCCAAAGTGAGGAAGGGTATCCGCCAGGCCAAACTCACACACAAACAGAGGATTGAAGAGCACTTCAATTCTTCAGACCCCCAGCGTATGTGGCAAGGCTTACAAACTATCACAGACTACAAACCACCCAGCACTGTGCCTCCTTCCAGCTCTGCCTCCCTCCCTGACGAGCTCAACCACTTTTATGCTCGTTTTGATCAAAATAATAAGGAGGTCTCCCTCAAAGCTGAGCTTCCACCCAATGAACTGCCTCTCACACTCTCCACCACCAATGTTTACTCCACTATATGTAAGACGAATGCACGGAAGGCAGCTGGCTCTGACGGAATACCTGGTCGTGTGGTTAAAGCCTGTGCGGAGCAGCTGGCTGAGGTCTTCACGGACATTTTCAATCTGTCCCTGGCCCAGGCAACTGTCCCCACTAGTTTCAAAACCTTCACCATCATGCCAGTACCGAAGCACTCCAATGCCTCGGCCCTTAATGACTTCCGCCCTGTCGCACTCACCCCCATCACTGCCAAGTGCATTGAGAGGTTGGTTGTATCCCATTTAAAATCCTGTCTCCCTGCTACACTAGACCCACTTTGCCCTCACCCACCTGGACAGTCAAAATACACATGTGAGAATGCTGTTCTTTGATTTCAGTTCTGCATTTAAAACTGTAATCCCCTCCAAGCTGATCTCCAAGCTCAGCCAGCTTGGAATCAGCACATCCCACTGCAACTGGGCTCTAGATTTTCTCACTTACAGACCCCAGTCTGTTAAGTTAGATAACCTCTCCTCCTCCATCATCACCTTGAACAACGGTGTGCCACAGGCCTGCGTACTGAACCCTCTTCTGTACTCCTTATTCACCCATGACTGCGCTCCTGTTTATGGCGCCAACACCATAATCAAATTTGCAGATGACACCACGGTGGTAGGTCTGATCAAAGATGATGATGAGTCAGCCTACAGGGATGAGGTGCAGCACCTGGCTGTGTGGTGTGCCACCAACAAATCTGGAACTAAACAACCAGAAGACAAGGAGATCATTGTGGACTTCAGGTGGACTAGGAGTCATGCACACACCCCCATCTTCATCAATAGAGCTGTTGTGGAGCGTGTGTCGAGTTTCAAGTTCCTTGGCATCCACATCTCTGATGACCTCGCCTGGTCCCTAAACACCTCCACCCAGGTCAAAAAGGCACAGCAGCACATTTACTTCCTATGGAACCTTAAGAAAGTTCACCTGAGTCCCAGGATCCTAGTTGAATTCTACCGCTGTACCATTGAGCACATACACAAACTGCATCGCAGTGTGGTACAGAAATTGCTCTGCATCTGACCGCAAAGCACTCCAGCGGGTGGTGAAAACTGCTCAACGGATCACCGGCACCCAGTTAACTACCACTGAGAACATTTATCACAAGCGTTGCCTGGGCAGGGCAAGGGACATCATCAAGGATGCCTCACACCCTAACCATGGACTTTTTACCCTCCTTTCATCCGGCAGGCGTTACAGGAGCCTACGCTCTCGCACTAGTAGGCTCAGGAAGAGCTTCTTCCCCGAGGCTTTGACCCTTCTGAACCCAACACCACCAATCTATCTGGCACCTGCTCTCTTACTGCATTGGTCACAGTACTTTACAAATATGTGTTTGCACTACTCACATTTTGCATAGACTGTACATTATTCAAGCTATTACACTGTACACTGTCTAACGTTGTTACTGTACAAAGCACAGTAAACAAAATATTATTGCACTACTGATATTTTGCAAAGAATCCATTATTTAACAATACTATTGTACACACAACCAACTGTATTTATTACCACTGTTCTTACATTGCTGCTGTTCATAATGAATGAATGAATGAATGAATGAATTAATTAATTAATTATGCATTTATATAGTGCTTTATTGTGTATTGTTGTACACCCAAAGCGCTTTACAATCATGTGTGTGGGGGGGGGTCTCTCCTCAACCACCACCAGTGTACAGCATCCACTTGGATGATGCGAAGCCTGTCAAAGGACAACGGCGCCAGTGCGCTCACCACAGACCAGCTACAGGTGGAGAGAAGAGAGAGACAGAGCCAATCGAGTGGTTGGGGATTATTAGGAGGCCATGACTGACAAAGGCCAAGGGGACAATTTGGCCAGGACACCGGGGTTACACCCCTACTCTTTTACGAGAAGTGCCATGGGATTTTTAATGACCACAGAGAGTCAGGACCTCGGTTTAACGTCTCATCCGAAAGACGGTGCTTGTTGACAGTATAGTGTCCCCGTCACTACACTGGGGCGCTAGGACCCACATAGACCCCCTGCTGGCTTCACTAACACCTCTTCCAACAGCAACCTAGTTTTCCCAGGAGGTCTCCCATCCAGGTACTGACCATGCTCAGCCCTGCTTAGCTTCAGTGGGCAACCAGTCTTGGGCTGCAGGGTGATATAATGTACATATAACCCTACATTGCACTCCTATTTATATTCTGTACATACTCTGCTTAATATTGTATATATCAACTCCACTGTACATACTGTTAAGTGCACTGATGTCAGACTCATTTTGAATAATAAAAGTTTATTGTTAAATTGTTAAATACCCTGCCTCCACTCCAAGTGTTTGATCACCACATTTGAGTTTTAATTGCAAAAAATGTGTTTATGTATATATATTCTGTTTATGTAGGCTATATACTATATATAGAATACAGTACCAGTCAAAAGTTTGGATACACGAATGGGAAGTGTGTCCAAACTTTTGACTATACTGTACTATAATAGAGCCTACACAAAGAATATCGGCCGATATATCGCTATCTGTCTTTTTTACTCCCTAATATCGGTATTGGCACCCAAAAAACCCATATCAGTCAGGCTCTAATATCTACAATGTAAACACATTCAGCCTCAAGGTAGATAAAAAAAGACTTTGCAAAATGCAACAGAAAGTCAATGTGCAGTTCAGAGGTGGCTAAGCTAACAAACAGCCCTGGCAGAGATCAAACTTGTTCTGAAAAGCAATTTGAAGACATTAGTGTCAAGACATTCAAAAGCTTAGGGGTCCTCATATTCTTACATGCATATTTTAACTAGTATACAGCCATTTCTGAGCCTTTTTCACATATGAAAATGGTTACATAGTGAGCCAAGTTTCACAGTACAACTGAGGTCTCCAGATGAAGATATAGAGCTTAATTAGTAACATAGACTGTAATGAAAATAATACAGCAGTAATGAGCACAAGTGCCACAACTCAACGCTGGAAACTTATACATTATGAATCTGAATTTTTAATTTTTAATTGAAGTGCTCAGGCAGGATTATACAATGTCTTAAATTCAGTTTCTTAAGGGTGTAAATAGCTTTAGTTGGAGTCCTGTAGCAGACGGGCACTTTAGCTTCAGTCGACCTTTAGCAACAGACAGAAAACCACTGCAATGACACGGATTTAATTGCTTCATTTACCTGTTTAATCGTATTTTAGCTCTATTCAAAGGAAATTAGAGACAGAACTGCCCTTGTTCTGTTTTGTTTATCTAAGCAAGCCAGTGCTCTCAATTTTCCTTTTAAAGCACAGTAACATCTTGAGGGTGAGAAAATAAAAGGACTGTGATATGTGAGAGCTCAGAGCCAAGAAAGCCAGAAGAGACAGTCTGCTGATGCTGCCGTACCATTAGGCAGAGGCAACAATTTTGAAAAGGAATAAAGTCCCTGAGGTACATTATAAGCTCCACTTCTCAAAGGTCACTGAAAGACAGCAGCAAGCGCAGGAAATTACCACCGCAGACCCCAATTAAAACAGACCGTACAGAATTTATCTGCACAACTTAGCCAGGTGAGAGTTGCACTGCATTTTCTGCTCCAGGGCTGCTATGAGACCCTGTTATGCTGCATCCTTCCACACTCACTTATTGGATCGCTGCCATTCTAAGGTGTTGATTTTCAGCTCAACATCACTTCACATTTTTTGAAATCTAGCAAATCCAATCAAAATGACAATATCTGTTGTTTTTTCAAACACACAAAAAAGTATAGCGTCAATGCTACATTTGCAATCCAATCAACAGAACAATTTTACTACTAAAAAGCTGCATTACTTAATTTCAATTTGCAGAGATGCCTCTTCTTCAATACTGCTGAGAGCTATGTCAGGTAATCATACACAAAAACATTTGTAGAAAAAAAAAGTAATTACAATAATCCTGACATTGATTTGTAACATTGTCATAAATTTTAAATGATTAGACAGCTGAATTGTTGAAAATGTTTATATATACAAACCCGATATACTCACAATTTGTACAGTGTCCCAACTTTTTTGGAATCAGGTTTGTATGTATATATATATATATATATATATATATATATATATATATATATATATATATATATATATATATATATGAATGAATGAATGAATATCAATCCAAGGACCTAAAGTATTGATGAACTATATAAAAAATCATGATATATCATTATGACTGTATTGGCACAGTCTTTGTAATCAAGTCATCAATCTCACGCTCTTGAGCTGAATTCACACTACTACACTATCTCATTGAGATGTAAGGAACTAAAAATAGCAGCAACAAAACTGGCGAGACTGATAAGATTAACACACTATACCTGAGCTAAAATCAAGATAAGATGAAGAATGTGCTAATTGAAAAAGACTGCTGAGGTGTTTTATTGTGATATGGTAAGACACGTAAAACCCTCTAAGTTAAAACTCCGATTAATTCTAATGAGGTCACCACTCGGCTGTGAGCAAGAACCGTGTCCGATTTGGATAAATGCTCTCTAAGGATTTGGCTCTCTAGCAGAAATCCTGGAGGTTGGTAACTTGGGGATTAACACATTTTAGCACTCACGCACACAGAGAGAGTGTGACTAAACTTTACCCGTGTTATTCCGGTAGGTTCCAGTGTGGCCCGGAGGGAGTGCTTCTCCCTGGCTCTGGCTCAAGCTTCTCATAGGGACTTTCTGGTAGACTCTGTCTTCATATATGGGATCGATGTGGTGCTCAGGGGACTGCAGGGGCCTCAGCTCGGGGCCCAGGTGAGCGTGTTGACTGCTGTACGAACCTCGAGATCCTGAAAGAGACACGAAAGAAGCAGTTCCCTGTTAGTGATGATAATTTTAACTTGGAGGAAAAAGTCTTGGAAACCATGTCCCCCTTATGAATCAGAACGATATGGCAGTGTAAACACATTTTTATGCTGATCCCATAATGCACATAAGCTGTTAGCTATCACACTAGATCTGTCAATCACAACTTGTCCAAGGCATCAGAAAGCAAATTAGTCAATATTTCTTTCCTGATCTAGAGTGTATCTCTGGAAAACAACAAGGAAAGTATGAAGTTGATGTTTATGAACCTTTTGACCCACAGGAGAAAGACAAATGTTACTCAGAATCTCCAAAGTCATCCACGCTATATTTATATATCTAGGCTTGGTAGAAGTCTACAGGGACTCAGTCTTGTCACGTTCTGACCGGGACACGTATCAAAGTATGACAAGGGGCATAACATTTCCGTCACACGCTTGAGGCATTCGGCCAATCACAAAGCACTGGATAGCTGGCCAATCAGAGCACACCTCGCTTTTCAGACCGATGAAGTTTGTAAAAAACGACGCATTTCAGAAAGGCGGGGCATAGAGGAGAAGCAATAATGTACAGTATATAGAAAATAATGTGTTTTTTGAACCTTAAACCGCATAAACACATTTCATTACACCAAATACACAAAATAATTATTTTAATAACATGAATATTGTTTACACATGTGTATGTGTGTATACAAAGTGAGTGTTATTAAATACTATTACTAAATATTATTTTAAAATAGGAATAATTATTTATATTAAAGTCATATTTAAATAATTTATTACATTTATATATAATACACAAAGAACCACATATTACATAAATGATCACATATTATCATTATTATTTAAACATTTAAATTAATATTTAAATTAAGCAAATAATATATTCATATACTTTATATTTTCTATATTACATTTTAATACTCTAAAATACATGACATTTTAATTCTAAAATAATTATTACTAATTATTACTGAAAAATTTGAATAAATGAAGAGTTTGTTTCCAAAACGGTGTTTTTTTATTACAATTTTTAAAACCTTGATACAAGTATACAGGTGCTGGTCATATAATTAGAATATCATCAAAAAGTTGATTTATTTCACTAATTCCATTCAAAAAGTGAAACTTGTATATTATATTCATTCATTACACACAGACTGATTTATTTCAAATGTTTATTTATTTTTTTTTTTTTTTTTATGGTTATAACTGACAACTAAGGAAAATCCCAAATTCAGTATATCAGAAAATTAGAATATTGTGAAAAGGTTCAATATTGAAGACACCTGGTGCCACACTCTAGTCAGTTAATTAACTCAAAACACCTGCAAAGCCTTTAAATGGTCTCTCAGTCTAGTTCTGTAGACTACACAATCATGGGGAAGACTGCTGAATTGACAGTTGTCCAAAAGACGACCATTGACACCTTGCACAAGGAGGGCAAGACACAAAAGATCATTGCAAAAGAGGCTGGCTGTTTACAGAGCTCTGAGTCCAAGCACATTAATAGAGAGGCGAAGGGAAGGAAAATATGTGATGGAAAAAAGTGTACAAGCAATAGGGATAACCGCACCCTGGAGAGGATTGTGAAACAAAACCCATTCAAAAATGTGGGGGAGATTCACAAAGAGTGGACTGCAGCTAGAGTCATTGCTTCAAGAACCACTACACAAAGACATATGCAAGACATGGGTTTCAGCTGTCGCATTACTTGTGTCAAGCCACTCTTGAACAACAGACAGCGTCAGAAGCGTCTCGCTTCAAAAAGGACTGGACTGCTGCTGACAAACAAAAAACAATTCTCTATGACCAAAGTAAATTTTCCACATCCAATCATAATCAGAGTCCCAGAGTCTGGAGGAAGAGAGAAGAGGCACACAATCCACATTTCTTGAGGTCCAGTGTAAAGTTCCCACAGTCAGTGATGGTTTGGGGTGCCATGTCATCTGCTGGTGTTGGTCCACTGTGTTTTCTGAGGTCCAAGGTCAACGCAGCCGTATACCAGGAAGTTTTAGAGCACTTCATGCTTCCTTGCTGCTGACCAACTTTATGGAGATGCAGATTTCATTTTCCAACAGGACTTGGCACCTGCACACAGTGCCAAAGCTTTCAGTACCTGGTTTAAGGACCATGGTATCCCTGTTCTTAATTGGCCAGCAAACTCGCCTGACCTTAACCCCATAGAAAATCTATGGGGTATTGGGAAGAGGAAGATGCGATATGCCAGACCCAACAATGCAAAAGAGCTGTAGGCCACTATCAGAGCAACCTGGGCTCTCATAACACCTGAGCAGTGCCACAGACTGATCGACTTCATGACACGCTGCATTGCTGCAGTAATTCAGGCAAAAGGAGCCCCAACTAAGTATTGAGTGCTGTACATGCTCATACTTTTCATTTTTATACTTTTTAGTTTGGCCAAGATTTTTAAAAATCCTTTCTTTGTATTGGTCTTAAGTTATATTCTAATTTTCTGAGATACTGAATTTGGGATTTTCCTTAGTTGTCAGTTAGAATCATCAAAATTAAAAGAAATAAACATTTGAAATATATGAGTCTGTGTGTAATGAATGAATATACAGTAATATACAAGTTTTACTTTTTGAATGGAATTAGTGAAATAAATCAACTTTTTGATGACATTCTAATTATATGACCAGCACCTGTAGTATTTTTACATAAGCAAAACAAAAATAAACACACAACAAAAAACTCAAAACCAAACACATAAAATAAAGTGCTTTTTACTGTTTTGTCCTGCTTTTCAAATAAAAAGTAAATTACAAAACAACAATTTAAAAATATTTACTTAACACTGAACATTTTTCTTTTTACATTCTAGCAGACATTAAAACCAACAAAGCACAATTTAACTTAAAATTAAAAAGTTAGTAAAATAATATTTTTTGGCCATTTTTGAGACTTGAATCAGGCATGTATCTTCTACTGTACAAATAAAGGCAGCTGTTGTAGGGTAATTATTATTATCATTATTATTGTCTTTTTTATTTTATTTTACAGAATGAAAGTAAAATTACAATACTATCATTTATGAATGTCGATGGAGTTGTTGCTTTTTCGCAGCTTTTATTTTGTTGGAAACCCGCAGGAAGATCTCAGTGCTTCTTTTTGTTGACAATAGCATCCAGATTTATAAATGATTCTCATGAAGAATTTGGTAAGATGTTTGTCATATGTATCACATCGTCACATGCCTTTAAAAAAATTCACAAAAATGTTACTGAGCAACTGACGAGTAACAAGTTCAGCACGGATTTTGATTGTGCTTTTGACTTTGAAACCTTGCGCCGCGAGCTTGTGCAGCGCTATCAGAATACAGTACATGCAATTTATGCGTGCATTATAAAATATAACATTCAGCAGTTTATATACTAATCATCTGAGGCCATTTTGCGATTTCAACCGTCATACAGTAACCTAACCACCAGCGTTAGCCACCTCTTCTTCTCATTGGAGATGTGATGCAGCACTAAACAGTCTCTCGCCGTCGGTGTTTCGTGCTTGTAAAGATTTCTGTAACTTTCTCTGATAGTTTTAAATACTTTCACACTGCCGACATGTCTGCTGCATTAGTGTGCATCTCCATTTGATCGCGTTAGTCATTTTTCAGTACATACTATTCGGCCTTTTCGCTTATTAAAAAGAGATTTTTTTTGCTATTTTCGGCCAAATAATTTCGGTTGAAGAACATTGGGTGCATCCCTAATATTGACATATGATTTTATGGACACAGCCCTAGTTATCCTTCCCTTCTTGTTTATGAGTGCATGCTGGGATCTCCAGAGAGCATGAAGGAGAGCGTTAAGATGATGTCTATGAACCTTAGACACAGGAGGAAGGCAAATGCTAACTCAACATTCACTCACATACTCGCATTGATCCACACACTTTATATCCCAGCTTTGCGACGGCCTACAGGGATGCCATACACCCACACACACACAATCTTTAGGACTGGAGGTTTCTCTATATCTTGGCAGCTCGTCTTATTGGTTTTCACGGATTGTCAGTGATGTACTACTCTAAACAGCAACGCAAACAATCAGCAGAACAGAGATGCTTCCTCAAGGCCTCTGGAACTAAACACGCACATGGATGTTAATCGTCACACTACTGCAATGTCTGATCTGCTCTGGTGCTCTGTTGCTTCGCAGGACATAATTGTGCAATGTTCAGAGAATAAGAAGCTGGAGATATACAGGGCATTGTGTGTAATCATCTTATCAGTGTCCGGCAGACAAATGCCCCTCTTCCCTAACCTGATTTCCTTAGTGCTGAGGGAGATCCATCGGGATACATCCTCAATCCCTGGAACCTCTCTCTATCTCTCTCTGCTTTATCATCTGAGAAGCTATATTTTCTTCTGACCAGGTGGAAAAGATGAATGACATGAGATTCAGAGAATAAGACATTTACTTTTGTAGATAACACCAACATATGATGGGAAAACCAGAGGTTTTTAAACTGGTGTCTAGGGACCCCAAGGGGGCTGCTTGGGGGTCTGTGGAAAAACGTAGGAAAGAGAGATTTTTTTTTCCCACAAAAAGAGTAAAAAGCATCTATCTATCTATATGTCTATCTGTCTGTCTGTTTGTGTGAGTACTAAATAAATAATTAATAAATAAAATTATTAATATTCAAAATATTTTGGTTTATATTTCTTTAATTCTCTTTTTGTAGTAGTTTAAATCAGCATATACTGAATATGTATATAATGTATATATATAAATTAAAATATTACTACTAATTAAGTATAATACAAAGTAAATATTCCCCAGACAATGACATTTTAGTTTAAATATGAACGCTACAAAAATACAAAAGAATTTCATTTTTCCAGAAAATATATTTAACATTTTTTTTTGAAGGACTGCAACAAATTAAAGGGCAAGTATTCAATTTATGAAACAAAATGTCATTGTATTTTATACTTTATATACAGTATATATATATATATATATATATATATATATATATATATATATATATATATATATATATATATAGTATAAATGAGCCTTTTTCATGTGAAAAAAAGCTGTTTTAACAATTATGATTTTGGCACTGTGACAATTTAAAAAGCCAATTATTTAATTTTCGGAATTTACATATTCATATTTTATACTTAATATTTTTGTGAAAGTATGTCTTCACATTCAGACTTCCTTGACATTGAAAATTTGTGAAAACTCTTGAGGTAGATAGAAGAATGAAGACTTCCAGCCAATTTCTATACTGGTCCAGGCTGGTTTATGCTGGTTTGTTGCTGGTCTGCCTGCATATTTGTGCCATTCACTCTGGAGGAGCTGATTGAAAACAGAAGCCTTGCTGGTTAAGCTAGTGAAAAATCCTAGTGGGAACAGCAGCATCTAAAGCTCAACATATGCTGGTCTCTTCATTGAGAGACATGGGCATCCTGAGAGACGGACAGATGGCTGACCGGGCAGATAGAAAGACTGACAGGCAAGCAGGAGTACAAGAAGAGACATGTAAGAACAGAGAGAAACTGAGAGGGCAACAGATAGAGACACCTCGTCTCAGATGTTGCCAACAGGTCCAAGTGTTTACAAGCGCCTTTGATAGGAGCACGTCTCACTGCAGGAGAATCACAGCTTTTCAAAGGCAATTTCGTGGCTAAACTCTTTGTCCAGGTGGAGGATTTGGACTGACGGGTCAGGGGCTCCTGCACAGACACCTATACAAACTAGCAAAAGCTTTCCCATATCTTGTGAGGAGATGCATGTAACATCCGTCCGATCTCCCCTCACGCTCCCTACCCACCTAATGATGAAACATTACATCTAAAAGAGAAATCCACGAGCCTTTGATACTGCTGGCTGAATAAATAGGTTTATACATCTGGTACACATTTGGAACAACTTAGACAAGCTCTCTGAAGCACCTCTTCACCGTCTAATCACAGACGAAGTGTTAATAGCGCTTCAGGCATCTGAACATTGGCTGTGCATCGTGTTTTCTTTTTGCTGTCATTAAAGCGTGAGGATGATAGATGGAGTTTTGGATCTAATGTACAAGCTAATTTAATGCTAAGACGAATCCTGTCAATTTATCTAATTTAGAAATACAGATAGTTCCAGCTCTAAAATTTGATTGGATGTTCGATGCAGTTTAAAAATTCAATACACCTAGAGATGACCGCACATCAGTTAAATTGTGTTAATGCGTCAGGTTGCTACTTTACATTGACTGACAACCAAAACAGCCTTTTGAACTGTATTATTCTGACTTCTGAATCAGATTTCTTTATTGAGATGATGATCACACTTCGTTTTTATAAAATAATAAATTATATTGATATGTATGTATTTTTAATTAATACTTTGTATTAATGTGACATTATCTCAATCTCATTACAATTAAATTTTGTTTTGTCAAATGTAATTAATATTTTCAGTCAGCAAAGACGCATTTAACTGATCAATTATAATGTTGTTTTATATATACATATATATATTTATATATATGCCAATAATTTATGTTTTTGGCAATATCTCTAGCTATCGATACAAGATCGTCTTTCGTGTTAAACAGGTTGTTTTTGAAAGTCAGTACTAGAAATAGGCTAAAGCTTTTTATTTTATTGACATTTATTGATGACTGCAGTGTTAATATTTGAATTATAGGCCTATAATTCATTGTATAATAGACCTGTTTTAAAATACTTTTTTTTACAACCTGGTAATTGAGGAGTAAATAGCCTAATCTTTTGTTATCCTCACAGTGCGTAAGTTATACGCTAATATTGCGGGGCAAATTAATTGTAATTTTAAATTAATAACAAAAGTTACTTCATAATAATAACAGGCCTAAAAAAAATAAGAATGTAACAGATCTACACTAATTGGAGATGCCAAGTCCTCTTAATATCGCCAATAATTGATGTTTTTGACAATATCGCTAGCTTTCGTCGATACAATATCATCGTCTTTCGTCGCAATCCAGCAAAGGGAGGTTATCGTGGGGCAGACAGCACGTTGCCTGTTATGTAATTTGGGCTGCCTTTTTGAGTGCAGTGGCACTGAGAACATTATATTTCACACTCTTAAAGCTCTTTTATTTTCCAAATGTAATAGGATTTGTCCAACGAACCATTCAGTTTGTAATGCGTACCGAACCGGAAGCCTCGTACCGAACAGTTCAATATGAATACATGTATTGTTATACCCCTAATATATACTGTATATAGGCCGGGGTCTGGTCGGGTCACCTGGGCGAGGGTGTATGATATTCGAAAGACCTGAAACATCATAAAGGTGCTATGCTGTATATATATATATATATATATATATATATATATATATATATATATATATATATATATATATAGATCTATATATATATATACACACACACACACACACACACATACACACATGCACAAACAAACAATTATATTAAACACAACCTATAATAATAATAATAATAATAACAATAACAGTAATAATACAAATTATAATAATAGAATAGTTTACCCAAAAATGACAATTACATTTTAAAGTGAGTTTTTTTATTTATTTATAGCCAACAACTTAAGAAAAAGCAAAGAAAACTGACTTCAAGTGGCTTATTCTACTTTTGTCACAAAAATCTACTATCATTAACTTATCTTCTATCATAAACCATATCTTCTTAAGCTTGAAAGTAACCTCTCCTTTAGATTAAAATAGATAAAACAAATAATTTAAAATATTAAAATAATAATAACAAAATACAGAGTCTTATATAAAGAGTCTTAAATAAAAAAAAATAATAGCAAAATACAGAGTCTTTACTTTCAAAAAGGCAAGAAATTTCTAACTCTACAAATAGATTTTCTCTAAATAGGCCTGTATTTTTATAATGCTTTCACACTGATGCTCATGTGAAGTGATAAACTTGCTTTTCCTCAAAACACCATGTTTCTGTACCGTTTACTCTGATTTACCCTACACTTGCACATAGTTTTGCTTTTGCAGAAGTAAGACAAGCACTAAAGTCCATCTTTCTAGGTCTTAGTAAGAGTCCAACTCTGCTATTGTCTCTCGCACAGCCTCCGGCTGTAATGACACACATCATCAGCCTCTCACCGACAATCCCTGCAAATACTACATCATGAAAGACAGGCTCACCGACGCATCAAAATACCCTCCAGAAATCAGGGAAGCCTTGCAAACAAAGTCTCCCGTCTATACTACGTAATTGCCTTCAAATCTAATCAGCTTCCGGTCAGTGCACTGCTGGGTGGACTGGGCTGTTACCACTGTAAGGATACTGGTAGAGGTTTATGGCCATGGGATGCCGGACTTTAATCAAAGAGACACGCGGGAGAGCCAGTGATGGCTCAGCACGGCCATAGCGATAGTTTGGCACTGGCCCGCTGTTTCCCATTGTGCCACTGTTTCCCTCGGTGGGTTTGATGAAGGGCTGACAATGTGGCAGGTAATATAGGGCTGTAATCAACAATACCTTACACTGGTCCGCAATCAGCCTGTTAAGCTGGTGATTTAGATAACAAGCTTCCTGCTCTGAATGAAACAGTTTTTTCTGGATTTATTGCATAGGACATCACAAATGCAGACATGGTTTTATTTTTACGCGGCGCGATACGCAATGCGTAAAAACACCATATAAGAAATTATAATCAGTAATAATGTTCCCACTGGATGCAACAAATGCCTCGTTTGTAATGGGTTTTATTGTTTTTTTCTGGTCGTGCCGGGAGACGGCATCACAGTATGTTAAGGGGCGTGACATTTCCGTCACACGCTTGAGGTATTCGGCCAATCACAATACACTGGATAGCTGGCCAATCAGCGTACACCTCACTTTACAGAACGATGAGCTTTGTAAAAATCGACACGTTTCAGAAAGGTGTGGCATATAGGAGAAACAATAATTCACACTATGTGGAAAATAATGTGTTTTTTGAACCTTAAACTGCATAAATACATTGCATTATACCAAATACAAAAAATAATGATCTTTTTAGCAACGTCATATGCCCCCTTTAAAATGTGCATCACTTGATTTTTAGAATAAAATAACTTTAGAATAAAATTAATGATTTATTTCTAAACACTTTTCACTCAGAAATTACTAGTAAATTTTACACAAAAAATTACAAAGAAACAGCAAGTAACACTAAATTGTGTGAATTTTTTTAAGCAGAAAAGCTCAGATAATATTATATGTTTTATTTACAACTTAAAAAAATTATATTATATAGTATACAACATAAAAAGTTGTAAAATAAGACTGAAACAGTGTTTTCTTGTGAAACGTACTCCAATAATCTTGCGTTTTATTTTCAACTTCGAAAAATCATTTTTCAGTGCATTATTGGATGCGATACAAGATTCAGTTAGGTGTATACATAGTAATTCTATTAAATTATTGCTAATAAATTAAAGAAAAAAAATTAATAAAACAACTAAAAAAAACTTTGAGCACTACCATAAAAATCTTTTTTATTCAGATATTTTTTTTTTAATTTATTTTTTACAGAAATTATTAATTTATTTTATTTTTAAATTTTATTTTATTTGTTGATTTTAAATATTTTATATTTATCTATAGTATATATATATATATATATATATATATATATATAATATATATATTTGTTTAAATTTTAGCTAACTATAATAACCTTACTATTAATAACCCTGATGTTACATTGTTTAAATTTTAGCTAACTATAATAACCTTACTATTAATAACCCTGATTTTAAATCAAATTCATCTAATTCGTATAAATGTTGGTCTTTGAACTTTTTATTCATCAAATAATACTGATAAATGGTGTTGAGCATTAAATCAACAAATTAGAATAATTTCTCAAGAATCATGTGACACTGAATCCCGGAGGAATAAATATAATATAATATAATATAATATAATATAATATAATATAATATAATATAATATAATATAATATAATAGAAAACAGATATTTTATTATATACACATCTAAAAATCTAAAGCAATTAACAAATAACAACAAAAAACAAAATGCAAATGCCCTTAGGAGTACAAATTGGGATGCTATCAATTAATAAAAGCAGATTGTTGTGTACTGTGCTAAACAGAAATTGAAAACTAACAGGCTAAAGCAATTAATGAAGCTATTAAACCAAAAACATTAAGGACTTTAAAAGCATTTCGCTTTAAAAGCATCAGCAGGAGGTGTTTTTTTATTTTTATTTTTTATCAGAGCCTATCATCATTGTCCTAAGATTGATTGAGATCATTTTCTACAAGATTTATGGAAAAAGTAACATATTAAATGCAAAAATAGCACCACTAATTAAAATCTCAGCCACGTATGGTATATGACTGAATAAATGAATTGTTACAGCACCTCTTTGATGTCTAACTGTGGAGCGAGAACGAGTCTTCATATCAAAGTGCTATGTTCCTTCAAAGGAAGAGCTGAAGTCTCTAGACTTAAGGGGCTGAATGTAGGGATCAGCAGAGAAAGCATGCATAGGAAACAAATCTGGTTCCCTAGGTGCTTTCTATGTGAAAACTAATACACGTATCAGATTTGTCTGTCTGCTTTAAGAGTTGTGTTTATTTACCCAGGCCAGGTCCCATGGGTATTTATCTAATTCTGATAACAGAGAAGTCACTGATGTTCGGACTTTGATGTTTGTTTGTAAGTTTCCCTCAATGTTAGAAGCAATAAAGCTAAGAATGCAATATATATATGTTACTTTGTGTATTTTTGCTCTGCCAATTAAAATCCAAACTAAGTCAACGCCCAGTCAAATGTTGCACTTAAAAGTAGTGTTAATGAATCTGTGTTTTTGAATAGACATTCGCTTGATTCTTTCCAAATTCGTTGAGCAAATTGGATTTATGAATTAATAATCAGTCATAAAGACATTCATCTGTGTCTTTCCGGAATGAATCAATGTTGTTAAACAAATAAAGTTGAATGAATATGAGTGATTCACTGATTTACTCATTAGAACATTCACTTCAATAATTCCTGAACCGCTGAATGAATGATTCACTGACTCTTTCAAAAAGACAATTATTTCTCACCACTTCCAGTGTTAGTATTTTAGTATTATTTATATACTATTGTAGCATTTATAAATATTTTAAATGAGCTATTTTATATTTTCTTTATTTATTTATTTTTTCATTGTTATTTCTTTTTATATCCAAATTTAACTGTCATTTATTTTTATTTCAGTTTTAGTAATTTTAGTACTTCAACAACTTATTTCAGTTTTGTTCACGATGACAGTGATTCAATGGATAACGATCAACAAGTCACTATTCTGTTGCATGCTAGTCATTCCTACTCGACTGTAGTATCCAAACGTATCATACACAGGATCATATTCTCATTGGTAGTTGCTGAATTGAATCACCACACTTTTAAACTCAATTTTGTTGCACAGTCACTCATGTTGCCTCAATTCAGCTCTAACTGAAAACGAATGGCTTCCAGTCGCTTCAAATCGCTGTCAGTGCCAATGCTCCTTCACTTCAAAGCTGATCAAAATCAATTATACATGTTTCAAACAGTCTGCCATCTAGTCACCAACTACCACAAGTTCTCTGCACACTGACACACTTGTATTGTTTCCTGCTGCTGTTTGAAATGAGATTATAGTTGAGCGTTTCAAAGAAAACACATTCCCAGATTACAGCAAGTAATCGACTTGTACTGTTTTCTTGGGCGTCTGAAAATATTTCACGCTTCAAAAACATCCCCACATAAACACCCACACAATGTTTGTTAAATCCCAGTTGGCGAGTCAAAGGCAGGTCAAGAGTTGTTACTCACCAGCAAGACTGCCTGGTCTCTGTAGAGTAGCTGTGGCGTAGAGATCGTGGGATATCTTGTACTGCTCAGACGAGTGCACCAGCCTTTTGGTGGGTGAAAGCGTAGCGTAAGTTGACACTCCCGCGGTCTGCAGCTGCTGATAGATAGGCGACACGTTATTGGGCGGAGATGCCAACCGGTGAGGGGAGCCTGAAGCGTGAGTACCGGGCGATCCTCCGATGCCCACCGCATTGATCGGTGAGCTACTGCTATAGGATTTTGCAAGCCTGCCTGGGGAAGGCTTGGGGGAGGCTGAGGAGGACGAGGAAGGCAGGCGCTGGGTGGTGGCGTAGCCGGGTGTGTCGGAGACTGAGCCCAGACGCTGCAGTTTAGCTGGGGATCCGCTGGCCGCCGTGGACTGCATTGAGTTCAGGGGCGAGCTGACGCGCTGGGCAGGCAGAGTAGAGCTGGAGTAATACAGGCCCGGGCCGGACACTGCAGAGGAGTGCTGGGAATCGGAAAGCAGGGCACTGCCATGGCTCTGACAAGAGTCGCCCGCCGCAAGCTGGGCTGCACGGTTGGATGTCACCTGTGGCGAGAAACAGATTACTGTTATATCTAATTATAACAGATCCTAAAAAAGGAAAAATGTGTACAAAAAAAAAAAAATCGAATAATTTTAAAAAAAGTTTCTTTTTAATTTTTTTATTTATTAAAGAATCCAGAACAAAAATAAATGTATCATGTTTACACAAAAATATTCAGCAGCACAACTGTTTTCAACATAGATAACAATCTATAAATGTTTTTTGAGCAGCAAAACAGCATATTAGGATGATTTCTGAATGATCATGTGACACTGAAGACTGGAGTAATGGCTGATGAAAATTCAGCTTTGACATCCCAGGAATAAATAAACGATTAATGTATTAATATAGAAAACGGTTATTTTAAAATTGTAATACTATTTCAGAATATTACAGTTTCCACTGTATTATGATCAATTAAATTAGCCTGGGTGAGCTTAGGAGACATTTAAAAATAAATAAATAAAAAAAAAACACATAACTTCTTGCATGTTGTGTGACCAAACATCATGGCATTTGATGTTTTTATATATATACTTTACTCTATACTACATTAACTTAAAGTAATTTTTTTTTTTTTTTTTGAGTAAACTTTCATAATATGACAAAAATGAAAAACGTGTTCGACAGAAGAAAGTCAATTAAAGGTTTGGCACGACATGAGGGTGAGGGTAAATTTTGGGTGAAAAACTATCCCTTCAAGGTGGTTTACTTGATATTCAAATGGTAATGTATGAGACAAGGGCATAAATTCTTCAGACAGCCTTAAAAATCATAAGAATTCCCTTGAAAGTTACAGATGAAGCATGTCTCCTGATCACAAAAAAAGCCTGTAAACGGAAGTTACTGCATATACATGTACAGCCATATGTCGCATTTCCTCACGGCATCACCACCCCTTACAGTATGTCAATGAATGTTGCATCGCCTGTAATTCAGAAGGGCAGGCGTGCACAGATAAATCCAGGCAAATTAATGCTGGCGCAGTGCCAGTCATTTAGAAAGATGCTTTGGCGTGTGAATAAACATTTCTTCCTTTAGATTCCTCATAATCACCATGACGATTGTGGGTGATTACAATGAAACATTGGTTCCACTGTTTCTCATTTACAGAAAGCATGAAACCTGATTATTCTTATTCAGTATAAATTAGGTTATTTTTAAACTGGCAGCCAGTGCAATTTCCCATTTTGGGGGATGGGGGGCTCTGTTTGACAATACGCTGCATTCATAAACAAAAAAAACTCTTCAGTGATGCTTTGCACCACCTATGAGCAATCCCCTATCAAGAGTTGTTCTCGGTGGATAGAGCTGTTGAGCTGGCTAAAGGCTGAATTCAGAAAAATTGGGCCACTTTTGTCACTGAGATGAAAAGAACAAAGTGCTGCAATTTTCAGCACCTGAATTTACTCTAAAAATCTTTGGTGATTATGATTTGGCAGGTAGGGCTTTGAATGTCAACATTTTTGCACAACTAATAAAGGCAATAACACCTATACATCAATTTAAAAAATAACTAAAATAATAAACAAACAAAGTATCCCCATTACTGACTTTTTTACTCTGTAAAATGCAATAAAAATAAATACATTTAATTAAGTTTAAAAAATAGATAGATAGATAGATAGATAGATAGATAGATAGATAGACAGATACTGTAGATAGATAAAGATTGTTCTACTGACATGTCTTCACATACAGATGTGGCCATTATGAATGCACATTTTTTCTCGCAGCAGCACACAATTTGTCACATTCCCAAAGCTTCACATGGGACAGTGTTTGTACAAAAATTTGTAGAGTCTTTAAAGCAGCATATTGATTCTAGCTATCCTGAAGCCATGATTGGAGATGGTTTACTATAAAGAACTAGAGAATATGTCCTCAGTCTGCAAAAAGCCTTTCGGTTGTAACTTTAATCTTTATTTTCAGGATTGTGTAGCTCCTCCTGATAAGACTTTAATGAATGAGATGGTAGAGATGGAAGAATCCTCTGAAGAAGAAGAAGAAAAAAAACTCTCAAGATAGGATTGTGAAGACTTAAAAAAGGCGTTTAATAGCTCAGTATCATGTTATACCAAGGTGTAATGCAATTATACCATCATTCCTCTGCCAAATGCTTTATCTCTCCATCTCTCACTCTCTCTCTCTAGCTCAGAGGGGGAACCACATCCCGGCACAGAGAGCAGAGGAACACCTACTTGAAGAGACTGCTACTGGTTCCTGATGTAGATGAATTATTTAGGGAACAAGAGGTTTATGGTGTTAAAAATATCTACATAAAAGCACCTAACTGACGCGTTGTGTTATATAAACCCATCCTAGAGCAGACAAGCACTCTTCAGATTACCCTCCACAGAATCAAGCCGACAGTCCGCAAAAACACAGGAGAGAAAGAAACACAATGCAGTTTCTGCTTTCACTATAAAGAAAGCACACTTGTAATCCAGAGAAACTGCATTAATTTAAAATGAGATGAAAATGTTTTCAAAGAATCTTTGCAGCGAGGCTCCCCCAACTCTCTCATAAACAAGTCCGGAAGGCCGAGGACGCTGGGCATCTTTCATTAAAAGACAGAGGGCCTATGTGTTCATTTAAAGTGTCAAAAGATGAGAGAGAGAAGAGAGCTAAAGGGAGGGTGAGCAAACGAGTGAGAGAGGGAGAGGATGTGCCAATGTCAGCTTTATCGTGACCAACCGCTCAAGCTCTTCTTCTTCATCATTTGCATGCGTTAAACAGTCAGTTAATTAGTGAACATGTAGGAAATAAAATATTTCAGATCTTAACAGAAACCGTACCTTTTTTACCCCACATTCGTAGCTCGTAGCAGGTTCCCGAGACTCGTTTAAAAGAAATGAAAGTTGGGAGAATCCGCCCTGCAGGGTTTGCTGTAATTACAGTCTCATCAACAGGGCACAATTTAACTCCCAAGATAATGACAAAGTTTGTTGCGCACACGCTTGCCGCTCGATGCAATGCAGTACTGCTGGCGTCTGCTAACAAATGCTTCGGTCTTGCAGTTAATTGCTTTCATCAGGTCTCGAAATCACTTTTTAGGCAGCAGCTTGAAACATGATCCCAGCTGGAACCCAGGAAATTGTTTTGTGCCAGTCCCACCCCCCCGCCCCCAAAAAAGCACCACAACATCTCTGATCACGAGTCGTCTCGGTGAAAATACAAAACTGAAAGATGGATGTATTACGAGACTCTGAGAAAAAGAGGAAAGAAGCTGCGCTCACCTGGTTGTAGCTGTGCACGGCTCCTCCGGGCTGCCCGCTGGAGCGCGGAGGGGGCTGAGGCTGCTGAGATTGGGGTGCGGACAAGCAGTCGCTCAGGGCCACAGTCTGGTTACTATGGTAGCTGCCGGAGTACTGGAGCGAGCCCTCTGGGTTCGAGCTGAGCTGCAGTGAGCTCTGAGAGAGCAAACTCGGTCCTGTGTGCAGAGCGCCAGAGCGAGAGAGAAAGAGTAAGAGAGAGAGAGACGGAGAGAGAGAGAGCAATTTCAGCAAGGCAGCGATGCAGCCCTCAGCCTGGCAGAAATGGCATACATAATTTATTAGAAGGGGAGGAGTGAAATAGAGAGAGAAGGAAAGAACGAGCAAGGGAAAGACAGCACGAGAGATGGGGATTAAAATGACAAGAGAAAACCCAAGCAGAGGAATGTGCGAGAGGAGAGAAAGCAAGAAAAATTAAGTGTTTTAATGTTTGTGCGGGGGTGTCAACAAACAGAACTAGGGTTGGGCATGAGGACAATCGATCATGAACAATCCTTGAAATGCAATAATAGTGCTGACTTTTTTATCCAAACTTCGAAACATTTTATAACAAATATACACAAAAATGTGGCAAAAAGTCAGTGGTTGTGGTATCATTTTAAAAGCAATTATTTGTGCCATCATTGCATCAATGTACCCCAACTGGTGCGGAATCCCCTCAAAATGTGTTTTCTTTGCTGATTTGATTTTTATATGATTTATTACACAAAAAAGTAGTGAAATACACTCAATTTGTCAAGGAAAACAATAAAGTTAAAAACTTGTTTGCATTGTGGTCCTTGATGTTAAGCACAAACTTCACTCCTGGTGACAGGTTCACTGGCATAGTATTATAAATACAAAAATGACAATAAAATCCCACATTTACAAAACTTTCAATCACAATTAAACATACACCAATACAAATGAATCAATTAAACAACCTACTTTAGAGCCATCTTTTAATCTAAAACTGGCCATATTTGGAATACTTTTAACTCTTTTCCCACCATTGACGAGTTATCTCGTCATTTAGCAGACAACGCTTCCCCGCCAAAGAATAACGAGTTGAACAAGTACAAAACCTCGCAAACAAAAAACACACGTGAACACGACGAAAAAAACTAGCGATCTCTTATGTAAACAGATGCATATAATAAATAATGCGATCTTCAGCAATAGACAGCATATAAATATAAAACTGCATAATGTTACAGAGTAAAACGATGATCCAGGAAGTGGTATATGGCTGTGCAAGCTATGGAGGTGTTGATGGAAGTGATTTACTGGATTTATGCTTTGATAATCATACTGAATATTATCCAGATGTAGTTTTTGTTAAAAATTTAATTCTCTCACCTTTTCGCTCAAAATTATACAGTAGATTTTTATGAAACCTACCTATATTCAAGTGTTAATAAAAAAAGAATGCTTTAAGCTAGAATAAAACAGCTTGTTTAAAAGCAGAGGCTTTGATCTTCATTTTGGTTCATTGCATATTCAAATATTCATACAACAAAATATACTGTAGGCCATCAAATTGTAGTGAAAATCATCAAAATCGCTGGCAGTGGCTGGCAAATGTTTTCAAAAATGCTGGCGGGGAAAGAGTTTGTATCCATGCTCACTGGACAATAAAATGAGCTGTACGTGTCATGTGACTTTTTAGAGTGTTTTATTAGAGAGTTATTAGTGACTGAAATTAAACTGATACACTTGGGGAAAAATACTACTAATAATGGAACACTTTTCACTCAGAAATTGAAGTAAATTCCACAAATAATTATGAAGAAACAGCAATAACAGTAAATTATGTGTGAATTTTTTAAGTAGAAAAGCTCAGATAATATTTGTTTGATTTACAACTTGAAAAAATCATATTATATAGTATACAACATAAAAAAGTCCTCTACAACCATATTTAAACACTGGCAAGATAGATTTGATTTATCTGACAAATACTTGAGCAAACATAATGACCAAAATGTCCATTCCTGTCAGATTACACAGATAACCAGCAGTGGCCTGACTGCGTGTTTAGAGCGCTTCTGGGCCAACCTGTCAGCAAACCAGATTCTATCAACAATTCATAGTTTGTCAAGATGCTATCGGCCTTCATGTAGCTTTCAGCAGACCCATGTTTGCACTATCAGTCTCAATCAGAGATTAGCTGCTTCTGAAACATACTGTGAAAATAATGATTGTTTTGTCCCTCCCCTCACAAAAACACTGTCCCTTTAAAAACGGCTTGGGTTAAAGCATCTCAGGTTTCTCAGGAGGAGGATGTTGTCTGCTCTCCTCGCGCTACACAATAATCTATGGCTCCTGTATCAGACAGATCCATCAAGCTGGTCTGGGGAGATAAGAAAATTGGTGCATTATTCAAGTCCATAATAGCCTGCTGCTCTCATTTATGTTCCCATTGATCTGAAAACCCCTGATCAGATGTGGGGAATGCAGTGCAGCTTTGGTTAACCTAAAGCTTTCCTCTGCCCTGGACCCTTGACCATATCATCATCAGACTTCATGGCATTGTAAGGTGAAGTCTCAAATGCTATTAGAGATGATTAAAAGCAACAGAACAGTCATTAGAGTCCACTTGCTGAACTATCCCTTTAATGCTGTCACAAAAATTCTGATCTTCATTTCTCATTATGTCAGATAAGTACTGCACATTGCGCATGCCATGCATAAAATAAAGTAATAAAATAAAATGCCTATATAAAATAATAATAATAATAAAAAAGGAATTATGCATGCATTAAAAAATAAATATAACAAAATGCAATTATGCATGTTTACATAAAATAAATTAAAACAAGAAATGCAATTATGAATACATGCATAAATAAAAAACGAAAAGCTGAAAATGCAATTGTGAAGAAAGAAAGAAAGAGAGAGATTCAGACAGACAGAGAGATAATGCAATTATTCATGCATACATAAAAATATATAAAAACTGAAAATATAATTGTGCATGCACAGATACATAAAATAATAACAAAATAAAACAAGAAATGCATTTATGAATGCATGACTAAAGTAAATTAATTAATTAAAAAATAAATAAATGTTAAAACATAAAATGCAATTGTGCATAAATAAATAAACTGAAATGCATATATAAAATAAAAATAATTATGCATGTATAAACTAATAAAATAAAATACAACAATGCAATTATGCATTGTTACATAAAATAATAAATTAAAACAAGAACTGCAGTTATGAATATGCATAAATAAATAAAAATCTAAAAGCTGAAAATGCAATTGTGAAGAAAGAAAGAAAGAAAGAAAGAAAGAAAGAAAGAAAGAAAGAAAGACAAAGCAATTATTCATGCATACATAAATAAAAATATAAAAACTGAAAATGTAATTGTCCATGCATGGATACATAAAATAACAACAAAATGAAACCAAGACATGCATTAAATAAACAAACAAACAAACAAACAGAAAATGCAATTGTGCATAAATAAAATTAAACCAATAAAATAAAATAAATCAAAATCAAATCAAAAATATATTTTAGACTTTGGAATTGACATGGGTGAACTACCTGTTCACTGGCCAGGAGGTCAGTGTAATTGGCCAGCGTTGATGATTAAATGACTAACACTCAGCCAGGCCGATATATCACTGTCACTAGTGCTAATATTCTAATGTGGTGCGTGTTCCTTCTCTTTTGTATGAATACTGTATGTACCTTTTTTTTTTGCATGTTGTTTTCAGCCTCCTGGGAATCATTCTCTCATTTGAAGCAGCATGTCTACAGAAGCTGCAGCTACAACATCACAGCAGTGACACTAAATATAGCTCCTCACCTAGTGTAAGACACTTACACAGCTGTTACACATCTGACTTCCCCCATCCTCAGTCAAGCCTGCCCAAGATATCCACAGCACTCTCATTCCTCTCCTTAAAACACAGTGGCTGGATTAGCTTAACTGAGGATAACACCTCCATACATGTAAAGTAGTGTTGCTAAAACCTGAACATCAAAGAGCCGGGCAGCGCTGCATGCTGTATCACACAGAATCAATCACACATCCCCAACGTACAGTCCTCCAAACACCAGCTTTACTGATTTCAAAAGCTTCTGGGGTGAGGTGCTCCTCTTTTCCCATGTCTCAGTTTGCAAGTCTTCCCCCCAAAAATTAAACCATTAATACCATAAATTTCAATACTACATCAAAACTAAATAATTAAGCAAAATATTGGCTCTGAATGCATCAAAGCAATAGTCCACACTAAAAGTGAAAATTGTCTCATTATTTACTAACTCTCATGTCTTTCCAAATTTTTTCCAAAACCAGAAATTAAGTTATTAATGAATAAATTAGTAAATAAACACGCAATTATTCATAAATACAACAAAAAAATAGACAATTCAAATATGCATTCAAAATAAAATTAAATAAAACAGTTAATATTAGACTTTGGAACTGACAAAGGCACACAGGTTTGGAATGACATTAGACTGAGTAAATGATACAGAAATATCCCTTTTTTCCCCGTCAGAGTCTATTATGCTGTCAATAAGAATATTAACAAAATTTAAATAAATAACTAAATAAATAAAATAAAGTATTTATAAGAAAATAAACACTCCTCTTGTTTTATTTCTTTGTTAATTATTGCTGATTGTTTAACTGAATAATTAAATTAAGCAATGCTTACCTAAATTAAAATAATTAATAAAAATGGAAGGCAACGTGCCATTGTTTTAATTTGCTTAATAATTATATGAATGTTTAACTAATTTTAAATAAATGCATCACATGTGTGATGCTGGGAAATTCCACTGCTAATATTTTTAATTCCACTGCTAATATTATTAATTTAAATAGGGAATTTGGCCATGGAGATAGAGAGAGGAAAAAAATTTGGGGATATGTATTGTTTTTCCAAACAAAATTTCAGTTAACACAAAAATAACATTACAAACAGGTATCATACAGTTATCATCAAAATATAAGCAGCCTACTGATAACCTTTCTGTATTTTACAACCACAAGACATATACTTTGCATTTTGTTTAAATTGTCTGAAAGTTAATAAATCACAGTTGTTTCACTTGCCATGGTATCAAGAAGATGCTTGACAAAATTTCACATAATTCCAGGCTGTTAAATTAACTAATGGATGGAATAAATTTGTACTAGAAATATCTAATCCCATCTCGGAAGTCCATGGACTGTTGGACTATTATATAAAATATCAGCAGGTGTTCTACCTCTACTTTTTTAGTTCCTCTATGATTAAACATTTCACATGGGATCTATTTTTTATATTCTTTTACTAAACTCACAAAGCAGAATCTTCATACTGCTGTGACTCAGTACAAGTGTGACATGGATATATAATATAATCAGAGGAAACCTATGGAAACGCTGACATTACACATAGCAGACACTGAGACCGATGCCTTCAAGACATCAGTCTTTTTCTTATTCCAGTGATGCTTAGATCACTAATGCATTCGGAACGAGTCGGGGACAAGCTCCATTCAAAGAATAAAGCCTCTGGATGGCGGAGGCCAATGTTTGTTGGCCATCAGATAATATGTAAAAGCGTGTCCACATCAGACACCTCCACGGAGCTCCAGCTACTTTATCTCGACTCACCCTTCTATCAGATAAATTATTGAAAGCCACTCTGTCCTTAGCGAAACGTTACAGCTCACTGTAATTCCAGCCCTTTATAGTAAATATACTTAGTTTCAATGCATAATTCATGGGCTGTTATGTTCGGCTGTGGTGTTCTAACGCCTGAAGCCCAGAGAATGTTGTGGTGGGGATGTCTATTCAGCGGAGGCGTTATCTGTTTTGATTATTTTGACTTTAAAGCGGGAATTGGATTGCAAAAACTTGTGGCATTTTTCTCTTGTCACCGACCTTAACAGAAAGCACAAAGTCAATAACTTATTTAAAAGCCACTTTGAACTCTGGAAAAGATCAATGACATGCAACTTTCTGGGAGGAGATTAGGACAGTTTTCGGTGAAGTAATATATCCTCCATAAAACAGATGCTTAAGCCTTTGTGTTCTTAATCTCTGCCAAAAAAAAAAAAAAAAAGAGAAAAGGTGAAATGTGGGACAGGGTGGTAAAGTTACACTTTACCATAGAAAAACATGCTGACATTCAGAGATTTATGAATTCTAGTCAATCTTGCACCAGTAACATACATCATGGTCAGCTTTCATCTTATTTTTAATAATAAAAAAAAAAAAAAAGGTCAGTATGATACTCTAATTGGACTGGTTAAATAACACATACAATGTGAAAATCATCTTTCAAAGTTGCAAATAAACATACTATTTTAGTATTTTTATTTGCACTATTTTATTATTGTTATTATTATCATTATTATTATTATTATTTATTTCACTTGAATTTCGAAGTGGGATTTTTAATAAATCTGTAAAATTGCTACATGCTACATTTTACTGCCAGGGAAAGCCAAACATGCAGAAGGATTCACCAAAAAATGTCACTTCTTTCATTATTTATTCACTCTCACCATTTACAGTACATTTATTATATATTTTGAATAATACTTGGGTCCAAACAATATTGGATTACAATTGTGTTACACATTCTTATGCGTTCTGGAAAATAAATTAATTCATTAAGGTTTGGAACGGCATGAGGGGTGAGTAAATGATTGACAGACTTTTCATTTTTGGGTGAATTATTTCTTTATCAGATTTCATTAGCATATAATGGAGATTTATTTGCCAATTACATACAGAATTTTAAGTATATTCATAACAACAGACTTCTGTCCACTTGTTCTGGCACACAACTTCCAGTTCTGCTGTCTTAATTTAACATGGCATGTGGCTAGATGTAGTTTCACAAAATGACAAAAATAAAAGTTATCATCATCCCTAAATAAAACACTTTAGGTGCAATGCACAACATAACAGGCAGCTTAATTATCAGAACTGACATAATAAAAGCAATGTACATAACATTAATCTTGACAGATGTTCTCAGTTATGTTCAAAATGCAGATACAAAAATACAAAGTGAGACAAATGGTTGCCTTATACAGTTATAGATGTGAAAAAGGCTGTTTCCTGATTTTCAATGTGTCAAAGAGATATGTTACAGTTGCTGCACATGTATTCAGTACTTACAAGTATAATATACATCAGTATATTATATTATTACTTATTTTTTGCATGTAAGATGTTTTTGCATCAGTACATTGCTCAATAAAAACGTGAAAATGCATTTTTGCAGAAAAAAATATTATTCCTCTTACAATTTTCAATCATTTATAAGCCACATACAGTACATCTGAAAACATATTTAAAATATTGTGCACCTTTTAAGGGGAAAGAACAAAGACATTTTTCCAAACAGAACAACTGTGCCATTTTTTAGACTAGAAAATGTTCTGCAATTGTGTAGAGAGTTACCATGCCTTTTTTTTTTTTTTTGCCGTAAGGCTCTGTCTGGAAATAATTTCACATTATTGCAATAACTAGCACTAGATTCCTTGATGCACCAGTTATCATATTCACCATCAGTATCAAAGATGCTGTTTAGAAACCAATCCACTGAATAGACACACCCCCTTTTTCAAAATCCCGCCCTCTCGTATATGTGCTGCTCTGTTGATTGACAGCAAATGCTCTTCTTTCAAATGAATGTAGACATCAATGTGACTCTCAGCCAGGTTGTCAAGTTGAAATCAATGGTGAAAATCTCTTCGCTAATTGGTAGGATTAAGCTTTTGTTTCTTTAATGGACAACACTCAAACATAAAGCAAACTCAGGCACTCCAAAAAACAGTTAAATAAGCAACTGTGATTGCAACTCACTATCAGCTGTGGTATATTCCTGATGATCCAAGATCCCAGACTCCTGTAGGGAGCGGATACACGAATCCACCAGTTCCAGGCCTGTGTTTAGTTCCTCCTCAATATCCTTCTGTCCATCTGGGAAAAACAGGGAAGAGGTTAATCATGCATGCACTACAAATACTTCCTGAAGCCTCATTTGTCACACTTGGGCTATGACCTCTTGACCTTTTCCTATCACTTGCTCACTAAGCATCCAGGCTGAGATTGAACTTAATTGGCTGTTTGGATGACCCTGTTAACTGGCGTGCTGCTTGTTCTGTGTCAGGACTGACTGCCAACTCTTCCAGGGCCAGTGTGGCATAATTTGCCAAGGGATAAAGGGTTACACAAGCTCCCTAAGACATAAGATTAACCTCTCAACTAGAGCAGCACCCTTACAGCCGGAGAGCAGGATGCCAAGCTGGGATTCGTCACTGTTTAGACACATATGAGAGTGATACAGACTGGACATGTTGGGTTAAAGATGATTAGAGCAAGCACACTAGAACTGCAACAATGAATCAGGAAAACTGCTCAAATGGATGATGAAAATACTACATAATGAATTTAATGAATACTAAGGTTACTTTAAAACCTGTATATTGTAATCTATATACAGCATTTAAAACTTATTTCTTTCTTCTATCCAGACCGATAATGTACATATAACACATTTTACAACAGTTTTCACATACTGAAATTCATGATGCAATGATCAAGATGATGCAATGAACCTGCATGCTGCAGCACAGCTAATTCAGCATAGTTATGAATTTTCCACAAAAAAATCCTGACAACCAAATTTCAAAAATCATTAAAAAAAAAGCCATTTACCTTGGGTATTCCAGCGATACTGCTCATCGGCTGAACTGCAAATAAGAAAAATAACAGTTGGAGTCACTCTCACATTCATATTTCTCACACTAGCATGTATAAGCACATTGTACAAAGCAACTAAAGTAAATCCTGCTAGAAAAAAAAGACAGATTATATCCTTGCTCAATAAAAATATGAATTTCCTAATTTCTTTTTAATTATAATGAACTGTTATATTTTAAGTTGAACGAACAAGCACAGACAAGTTGAGTTACATTAGATTTTTTAATTTTTAGCTTTGTGTTTTAGTCTCATCTACTCTCTTCCCAGCATGCACTGGGACATAAATAATTGATATGGTTGCTAGTTTTATTTACATTGTTGTTCATGATGTTAACATTTAGTAAATGGTCTTGTGACGAGCTAGTTCCCATATTAAAATGATCCTTCAAATGTGTTTAGGTTGAATGGCATTTTAAGGTATTTTCTCCTCATGAGTATTCATGTGATATTGTTAACAGACTTGAACACTTCAATCCCCATGACATTTTCTCAGAAAACAAACCATACAAAAACACACAAAGAAAGGGAACACTTTGCATACTCTTATTTTTACAAATGTTGATATAGGCAGATATAATAATAAGTAATATCAACTTCACATATTACGTTTAGTCAAGATATTTACAGTTTTTTTTCAATTGCTAACAAGTGTTTACCTATACTTAAAGTACTTTTTCTAAACTCTTAACACAGCAACAAACCTACATCACACAATTAGCCAAATAGTTCAGTTTCTGGCCAAAACCTTCTTGTTAAATAAATACAAACTCTACATTTCAAAATGCTGAATATCTTTTTCTACATATACTAACTCTATCAAAACTAGGGCTTGCATAGACTAGTCGACCACTTCAACCACTAGTCGGCACTGTCGGAAACAATTGACTACTCAAGCATGCATTAACCATATTGCATGCACAGAGTTTGCAAGTACGACGTGAATTTTAGGATTACAATATTGCATGTAGCTGTTACTTTCTATGACTTTATCCATGTTGCATGTAAAATTAAAATATGTAATTTAATAATTAGGGGTGTGCCCGAAGCCGAATACTTTATTCGGAATGGCACAGATAATGGCTTCAAAAACGAATAACGGACAAGGAATAATTCTGCCTGAATATTCGTCTGAAGCTGGCACAGTCTGGTGTTTGCTAGATAACAGTTGAGCCAGGGGATCAGCGCAATTTTATACACAGACCTCTAAAGTCACGCAATAGAATAGAGTGTGAAGTGAATGAATGTAAACTTTATGAATGAAAAGAGCGCAAATCAAACACCGCATTGCTGTTGCCTCTCTGTGCATCTCTCAGAAATTAGAGCTTGGCAAGAGTGATATCACCTATAATAATAAATCATACAGGTTCTACTATTTGTATATAATTAAAAGGGAATGATTTAAACCTTAGGCTATGATATGAAACAAATTAATGGAATAAGCACAGCGCTCTCGCCAATCAAACAGCCGGGTTGTGCATCTCAGTCTTTCAAAAAACAAACCAGTTCTCTCTCAAGAGTAGGCTAATAATCAGCTAAGATACAGATAAATTTTCTACTCGGCCTACATGTTTGCATCTTTATCTTTTGCTGGTTTGCGTGGCAGGCACACGCACATTTGTTTAGTGAAGTTCAAAAAAGTCTTGCTTAAAGAGTTCTGCGTAATGAAAATGTGCGGATTAAATTAATTCAATCATGTTCAAATGATCACTAAACGTTTGTCATGACATCTCTCTGCTTGCATGACAAATATATTTTTAGAAATTAATAATTATTTTTGTTTAACATGGCATACTTGTTCAGTGATAACTATGAAAAAAAAAGATAGTCATAACGGTCTTATCAAGTAACTGTATGACGTTCCACCTGGTTTTATCTGAATGCAGATACGAATAATTTAGCGATTGTTACAGATACAAATACAGATACAAATACTGTTACATGAAAATTTAAATGTCATTTCATAATTATAAAGTTTTGACAACTTACATATGTAATTGTTGCATTAGGCTATGAATTAATAAGCATTTATTGATATGTCTTTTCTTTTACAGTAGAATGAAAGTATTTTTTAAATAAGAAATCGACTAACAGAAATCAGTAGTCGTGCAACCCCTAATCAAAACAGCTAACCCAATTCAAAATCGAGTCATATGGACAAAACATTAGCACTACTTTTCTATCCAATAGGAACATATAGTCAATCATAGCACAGTGACTGTCAAAATACTAACAGTTGATGGCTTTACAAAAACTGCATTTCTCTCTTGTACATGTTTGACATACATGTTTCAGTTCTACCTGCATATAGACAATATAAAAAGCCATTGTTTTTTTATAATTTAGTTACCTTCAACTGAAACCCATTTTACATTTTTAAGTGTTGAAGGTGTTCATTCTTAAACATACTGTCTAAAATTGAATGAGACATTACTTTATAGAATGTACAATAGAAAAAATAGGGTCCTCTATGCAGAAATTGGAACCTTGATTGAAATTGCTCTCCAGTGGGTGGGGGTTGGATGTGGATGGTGCCCCACGGTAGCTGATGCCAGTGATAAACAAAAATTACAACATACATGGCCTTTGGTTACCATGCAAGCTTGTTTCTGTCACAGGATAAAAAAGTAAAAACGGTAATTGTGAACTTTTTATCTCAGACTTTATCAGAATTGTGAGATAAATTCACAATTGCAAGAAATAAAAGTAAGAACTGTGAGATGAAAAAAAAAACTCACAATTACCCTTTACCAGTTTATATTCTACGGCAGAAATAAGCTTTCATAGGTTCCACATGTGTAAGATGGAAAAACAAACAAACAAACAAACATAAAAATGCACAGTCCAGCACACATTTTTACAACTCCCTTACCTCTATTTCTGATCGAACAACTGATCCTCCTCCCAACTATTCATCTCCCTTTCCCAGCCATTATTTTCTCTCTCTCTGATTCTTTGTGTTGTTCCGCATCCACAAAACCAATTCAAAGAGATCTTTTTTTATTCTATGTTGATGTAACTGAAAGAGCATCAACACCTGACTATTCCTCCAACTGAGACTGGAATCAGCTATTTCTAAATATTTTAGTAATCTGTTACTTAAAAATGCTTATCAGTTGTTATAATATTTTATCTAGAGATATTTTTTTCAATTCTTTTGAGTTGCTGTTGTTGCAGAAGTAGAGGCTTTACACTATATTTAAAGTTTGGAGCATTAGACCTTCATTTCTGTCATGCTGTGTTTAAGCATTTGTAAAAATGATAAGATCTATGATTTTGGTATCGGGTAAGCTTATGTGAAAAGAAAATTTAAGTATTTTAGAAACGTGTTAATTTACTGAATATTGTGTGAAAACAACATGAATTGTGTTAAAGGTATGGTCACAACAGACTGATGTGCTAATTGTGTATAGTGTTTTGAAAATGTGACTACAGATTGGACAAAAGGATGTTAACAACTGAAAAAAAAAAAACTGTAAACTCAAAAGCCATGCAAACAATTACATTCATTTTCTAAGTTCACTTTTACAGTGTAAATACTATTTGTGATTCAAGCTTTGATGTTTTTTCTATCTGCCTGCCTGATACAGTAGAATTGAGATGTAAGAGAATAATTGCGAAACCCCTAACATCTCTCATCTCATAACAACCCAACATCACTGGCAGGAAACTACAGCAGGCTGGGGTGAACCGAGGATGCCACTTCACACGAATGCAGATGTATTTTCCCTCTCTCCCAGATCTCGGATCAAAGGTTAACCGGGAAAATGCTTCCCACCCTTTAGACCATCATTATTATAAAGATTTCCTATTTATACTGAGAAAGAATACAAATGACGTCGTACAGGCACATAGTGGGAATGAGACTGGTGCAGAATATTGGATTTCCTGGACCATGATCGATGCTGCCGGTGCCTGGCTGGGCCAGAGGATGGAAAAAAGAGAGAGAGAGAATAGGGATGGGTTGGCTAAAATCAGCTCTGCTGCGGTTGACTGCCCATCTACTGAATAGACGCCTTCAGGCATAGCATGCTGTGACCCATGATCCTCTGCTGCGGCAGCCTGACAAACTGTTAGAGGGTTTCCTGCATTGAAAAAAGTCTATTTATCAGCGGTAGATCTCTGCACTAGGCGTCATAGAAAAAACTGTGTGTGTTTACCAGCAAAACGTCCTATCCCCTACGGAAAACTCTTCTGCTGCCCACCGCTGTCCTCCATCAACAGACAATCAAGGCCATTTATTCATTCAGTCTATCCTACGGTTACGTTAAACAGCAGGTATTGGGAAAATATACTTAAAAAAGTGGAAACGACTAGGGTGACATTGGAGTGACGAGAATTGTTTACAGCATGTGTCCTTGTTCAAGGACCAAGGTGATCGAGCTATAAACTATAAACCGCAAAGATGTCTGGGTCATTTCTGAATCTGAATGTGGAAGAGTCTGCATTGTCACAGAAGTGTTCCAGTAGATTTTGCATGAAAACATTTATTTATGCTTTAAAATACACAAAGATACATGAAGGAGACCTGTTTCGTGTGTAGTGAATTTAGGAGCATGTAAATAAAAGATCATGGCATGAACTGAGGGAACTTAGAGTTGGTTTTTGTTGTTCTATACTTTTCATAACCGAAAAAACAGCAACTATTGTTTTTCATGATGTTCGGTTCTGTTAATTGTTCTGTTAACTGTTCATCTTCTGATGTGATACTGTACTAAAATATTATTTTGTTATGCCACTGATATTTAAAGCTAGTAATTGTTTTCATGAAGTGGCCAGTAATTGATAAATGATAGATATCAAAATTTTAATAATCTTGTGAAAATAAATTAAGTGTGAATTAGATACGTTTAAAAGTGTGTCACTTTCGCTCACCAATGCTGCATTTATTTGATCCAATTTTTAAAATGACCAATCGTTTCACTAGATAAGACCCTTATTCATCGTCTAGTATCGATATTTTAATATATTTTAAAATATAATTTATTCCTGTAATGGCAAAGCTAAATTTTAAACAGCAATTAACTGAGTCTTCATTGTCACATGATCCTTCAGAAACCATTCTAATATGGTGATGCTTATTAATATTTTTGTGGAAATTCTGTAGCAATGTAAACATCTCTACAGTCTCTGTTGATCAATTTTATGCATGCTGAAAAAAGTAGTAAATTATTATTAAATTATTATAATTGTATACCATTTTGTAAAAAAATAAATAAAAATAAAATAAATTGTTTTAAATGCCTCAAGTGAGCATCATATGGCACAGTACAGTGTGAAAAATGGATGCTCTTTTTTAAATTTGTTAAATATTAATTTAACAGTGTTATTAAATTATTAAATTTAATCTAGAGGTCTATATCATCTACATGTAAAAATAGGGGAATACATAACTAACTACTCCACACTAAGTAATAATAAAACACCTCTAATATCAGTGGATAACCATTACAGTACTGGTATATTGTAAATTCTTAATGCTTTTCACGTACAGTAAATCTATAGCGCCACAACAAAATATCACAACATAATATGCAACAATGAACATACTTTAGGCAGGTTTAGTATGCATCACAAAAAAGCCGGTTCTTTTTAAAGGAATACTCCACCCCAAAATGAAAATTTTGTCATTAATCACTTACCCCCATGTCGTTCCAAACCTGTAAAAGCTATGTTCATCTTCAGAGCACTATTTAAGATATTTTGGATGAAAACCGGGAAGCTTGTGACTGTCCCATAGACTGCCAAGTAAATTACACTGTCAAGGTCTAGAAAAGTATGAAAGACATCATAATAAAACTCCAACCACCATCACAATCTCAATCTTAATAATATAAAATAACACTAATACACTATAAAAAAAAAAAAAAAAAAAATAAAAACAACAATTCTTGTTCATCTCCTCTGTGTCTCTTGTTTCGCGGCTGACACAGAAGAGTGTTTGTTGCTATGGTGATGCAGAGAGACACAGAGGAGACGAATTGTTGAATGAAGTTATTTTTGTTTTCTTAGCGTACAAAAAGTATTCTTGTCACTTCATAACGTTAAAGGAATAGTTCACTTTCAAATTAAAATTTCCTGATAATTTACTCACCCCCATGTCATCCAAGATGTTTATGTATTTCTTTCTTCAGTCGAAAAGAAAATAAGATTTTTGATGAAAACATTCCAGCATGTAGTAGACGTCATGGACTCCAAACGGTTGAAGGTCAAAATTACAGTTTCAGTGCAGCTTCAAAGGGCTATACCAGACGATGAATAAGGGTCTTATCTAGTGAAACAATTGGTCATTTAAAAAAACAAAAAAAAAAATTTGTGCTTTATAAACACTTTTCTCTCCCTTCTGCCGACTGTCAAAACCGGAGGCCGCTCCGGTGGATGATGTAGCATGTCGGAGTTGCGTGATTAGTGACGAGCGCAGAGAGAGAACAAAACAAAACGCCATTCACGAATTAGAAGCACAAAACGAAGATTTATTATGGTAAATGTCAGATGATTTTGATATAAGCCAAGAGGAGACTGGTTTTCCTTTGCTAAAGTAAGGAAACGTTGTTTCCTTTTCTCCTACATTTCCCAGAGGCGCACGCGTGACCCATACGTGCTACGTCATCTGCCGGTTCCGGTTTTGACAGTTGGCAGAAGTGAGAGAAAAGTGTTTATAAAGCATGTAAATATTTAATTTTTTTAAATGACCAATCGTTTCACTAGATAAGACCCTTATTCATCGTCTGGTATCGTTTATAGTCATTTGAAGCTGCACTGAAACTGTAATTTTGACCTTCAACCATTCGGAGTCCACTGAAGTCTTGGAATGTTTTCATCAAAAACCTTAATTTCTTTTTTCGACTGAAGAAAGAAATACATAAACATCTTGGATGACATGGGGGTGAGTAAATTATCAGGAAATTTTGATTTGAAAGTGAACTAATCCTTTAAGGTTGAACAACTTATGGCAGATGTACTATTCTGACGATGTCTTTCATACTTTTCTGGACCTTGACAGTGTAATTTACTTGGCAGTCAATGGGACAGTCACAAGCCTCCCGGTTTTCATCCAAAATATCTTAAATTGTGTTCTGAAGATGAACAAAGCTTTTACGGGTTTGGAACAACATGGAGGTAAGTGATTAATGAAAAAAAAAATAATTTTGGGGTGGAGTAACCCTCTAATGATTCAGTCAATACTGTCAAGATCCATAAATCAGTCTCAAACACTTAAGTTGTCAGTCTGAATCAATCCAACAAATCACTGAGTCATATACAAAATACCTACAAAAAATTACCAAATACATATAAAATCACAAATAAAATAATGAAAAAACTATAAGAAGAACATGAATGATAACATATGACGACAGAATGTTTATTTTTGGCTTTAAGGAATCAGAACAGTAGCTAGAATCATTCAACAACTTATAATTCCCATCCCTACTCACATGGCAAACCTTATGAGACAAAAACCTTTCTTCAACTTAATTGTTTCATGATATAAGTAGGATTATGCCTACAATATGCTCATAAAATAATGAGGCTTTTCTACAGAAATAGTGAGATGGCAAATTATACACACGTACAGCAAGTTCTGCCGAGGGTTTAGTGAAAGGCCTCAGCATGAACCCCATGAGGACGTTTAGCGCTAGTGCGCTTGGGGAAACTTTACCTCTTATGAACTTGCGTTTGAAACCAAGCATAAAGAATGCAAAGGATGGGAGAAAGTTCTCAGCTGACAAAATTATTTTTTCAGCTGCTTGTTTATACAGATTTTTCACTTTAAATAATGCATGAGTCAGGCGTCTGAATAATGAAAATGTTGACTTGTTTGAATGGGAAATGGTTCTAATAATCAAAAGCTACTTATATAATTGTGTGCGGAAGGAATGAATGAAAGCGCCTGAAATTAAATGGTCGTGTGATTCAATAGAAATGCTTCTCCTTTTGTGCCGTTGCTTTGTCAACATTTGAGAGAAAATGACGTCAAAGCATAAACCCCATGCGACAATTTAGATCATTCCTCTTCAGAAAGTCGTTAAACTCTCTTAGAGCCAATCAAATGCGAGGACCGGCGTCAACTGTTGTGTAATGCTGATTATTTTACAGTGGGCCAATATTTGAAATAGCCTGTCTCTCAAACACACTTCATCACACCAACAAATCACTTCCACTCCTTATGGCCTGCGGTTTCATTTCCAAGAGGCTTTAACACACAACGAACTCCATGGCCTAGCAGATTTTAGCTCGAGATGCTGTCACACACCTTCTGTTCAGATGGATGCGCCGGAGCCAGACGCCAGAGAGTAAGGCAGCCAGAACCAGCAGCATGACTGAGGAGCCTGCAGACCTGTGACAAGGCTTTTAATTGCAACCTGTTGGCAAGTGCAGACGAGCACAATGCCAGAGACAAATGCATGCTGGGTTGCATGCAAGTGTCAAACAAGGCAAAGGAGGTGCATTATGGCACTTAAATTTGATAAAATGTCATCTTCGACAGAAATGTCAACAATTCTGCATAACATTAGGGTTGCATTTTTTTTTGGGGGGGGGGGGTATCACATTGGGATTAGTTTGCTAAATATTGTGATTTTAACTGCAATATGATATTTTTTTTCCTTTTTATGCCTAGATAAAGGCAAAAAGTAAAAAACTAAATCAAAAGCTAGCAAGTGTTGATTCCTCTCATTAGTTATATTACTAATAAGATGATAATATAAATAATAACGATAATAATAAAGACTTGCTAAGATATGTTTATAAGTAGTAGTAACAGTATTATTACTATTATCAATACTGATAAAATGAAAATATTAAATATATTACATGGATACATTATAAAATGAATATTATATTCAATGAATAATAATAATAATAATAACAACAACAATTATTATTATTAAGACATAATATACTATTAAATTAATAAAATATTTTAATATTATTATTATTATCATTTATATTTATATTTAAGATGTTTATTATTAGTATTATCAGTGTTATTACCTTTATTATTACTGATAAAATATACAAATAAAATATATTATATGTATACATTATAAAATGAATATTATATTCAATTAATATAATATTTAATAATAATAGTGCTGTCAAGCAATTAATTGCGATTAATCGCATCCAAAAAGTTTTTTTTTTACATTATGTGTGTGTACTGTGTATATTTATTATGTATATATTAATACAAACACATGCATGTATATATTTAAGAAAAATATGTTACGTTTATATATTTTAATATATTTATATATGATATAATTTATATGAATATAAATATATACGCGTAAATACATGTAAATATTTTCAAAATATATGCTGTATGTGCGTGTCATATATACACATAATAAATATACACAGTACACAAACATATATTATGTAAACAAAAACTTATTTTGGATGCAATTAATCGCAATTAATCATTTGACATCACTAAATAATAAATATAATAATAACTATTATTTTATAATGAAGACATAAGATACTGTTTAAATTAACACAATGATAATAATAATGTTATTATTATTATTTATATTTTTTATTATTAGAAGGATCAATATTATTACTATTATTAATAATGATAAAATGAACATACTATTGATTTTTTTATTGTATGGATATATTATAAAATGAATACAATATTCAATTAATATTATATGTAATAATAATAAGTATCTTATTTTTCCAGTTTTATTATTTTATTTTTCCAGTTTTACATTACAACAGTAATATATATCTGTCTTAATTTATTTATTTTCATAGTCTTTCAGTTTACTGAATTGCACTAGGCCATAGCACAAATTCGATTTTATTTTGATCATTTGTGCAGCACCAACACATATAAATGCTATTTGTGCCGTTCTCTCCCTGTAAATACTTGACACCATAAAAGCAGTCAAGTCTGACGCACTAAACCATCTGTGGTGTCGCTCTGCCTTGATCCTCTTGACTGACCACGATGAGTGTGTGTGTGTTCTCAGATCACAGCAGGCCACGGTCCATCAAGACACCACACAGAATTATAGAGTTGCCTAATTCACTTAGATGGATCAGTACACCTTCTACACCCTTCTTTACAGCTGGTCCATTTGGAAAACCCTAGTTACATCACAGATTTAGCAGGGCTCTGATAACTATCTGCTACACGGGCCTCCAAGCAAAGATGTCCTTCAATAAAACATTACCCTACCAAATCTAATAAAGCAGCCATAGTCAGAATAAAAGATGAGACACAATTAACGCCGGACAAATATAACCGTATCAACTGCAATAAAATGGCACAGCTAAATCAATAACAATTACCGCAAGACTGCGCATCCATACATTACACATACACTAGACCGAACTAACTGCAATATTAACCTCATTACCACAACATCCATAGTGTAAACGTTGACATCCATCCCCGATGGGTCCTAACAAGAAAGAAATGTATCTTCACTCAGCCAAAACCCAATGACTCTCTGCTTGCCAACGCTGGGCATCTTGGATAACTCTTCCAGAAGTCTTGAATAAGATACAAACCCTCTCATTCATGTCTTTGTGGGAATTAGATTCAGTGGACTCCTTCCAGAATGCTTGATTAGAGACTTTAATTACCTTCTGCTGCCAGTTCAATTGAGGGGGGCACTTCTTTTCGATAGGAAAATCTGCCACATGGCATCCTGCTTATGTATGGTTATGTGCCAAACGCTGCGTTCCCATGATCTAAATACCCAGAACTGTACACTGAGTAGAAGTTGTTATGAGAACATTACTAGCTATATTGTTATTGTTACACTGAAAATATTTGGAGTCAGGGCTCCAGACCAACTATTTTTACTAGGAGCACTGTAGCCCCTGACTGAAAATCTTTAGGAGCACAAGCAGAAAATTTAGGGGCACACCTTAAATCAGCCTGCAACGCAATCGATTTCAGATTTTCCACATTTCAACTGTATTACTGACAAATGCTTTGATAATAAATATACTTAACTCGGAAATTACAATGTGCAGTATTCTCTTAATTTTAGAGGGATATGACAAAATAAATAAATAAATAAATATAAAAAAAAAAAAAAAAAAAAAAAAAAAAAAAAAAAAAAAAAAAAAAAAAAAAAAATATATGATAAAATTACTATTGTTTTGCATTAATAAGTGCATTAAAAAAAAAAAAATACACATTCATTTTTTATTTCATGTTTATACACATTTGACAGTAAAGCACTAAGCTTGAGTTGGGAATCTTATAAAATTTATATTATTAACGACAGTAACATGCAAAATCAGATTTTTATGTAGGAAATGTATATAATGTACTATAATGTACCATTGTTCTTCTATAGTCTTATATGGAACTGACCAACATCTTCAATGATTATGAGCACTTTGGACATTTATGAGCACAAAGCACTTTTCTTACTTACACAAAAAAAGCAAAACTCTGACAAAATCTGATTTCTTGATGATTTGATATTTTATAATAGTGGTATTTTTATAAATGTTATTTTTTAATTTCAAAATATAAAGGAGTAAATATAAAAGTATAAATGAATGACTAATAAGCCAATAAGTGCTCATTGGCTGCCATCTACAGGTTATAATGGTGATTTGATGTATTCATAAGTATATTTTGGTCATCCCATTTAAAATAACATTAAAATCAGATCATTTTGGAGCTTTAAAGTGCTGGAAACATTTATGTTAAATGCTTGAAAGTAAGTGAAATCTGCTTGAATTTCTCTCTCAAAAGGTTGTACAAACCCTGAAATGAATGATCTATGAAATGAATGTAATAACATTAGTCTATTTCTGCCACAACACCATGGTTACAGTTAGCATTACTGCTTCTGGTTTTCTGCGTCAGCACTATTTGATCTGTTTATACACAGATTTCTGTGCAGAATTTGAATGTATCTTACTAAATCTCGCGACAATCATTATTCATTCGAATTAAAACACTTCTCACTGGATCTCGCAGCGCTGTGCTGTAACGGTGTCACGAAATCAACTTTGGTTCCGAGGTAAAGCTGTTCTGAGCTCGGAGCAGTTTGTTTGCATTGCGGTCCGAACTGATAAATGGTCCGCGCTGAGCAGCTCAAACAGGTAGTGCGATTTAGTTTAGCTTTCATTTCGTTTGCTGTTTGCTGTTTCTCATATGCAACATAAATGGCAGCGCATACGAGTTGAACAACATGGTGGTCGCGCCTGTGCGACAGCTAACAAAAATTAGTCTGGAGCCCTGTTTGGAGTAGAAAAATAAAAACTCACACAGAAATTGCAAGGAAATTTCACAAATAACTACAAAGAAGTGACAAGTAATGCACTGAATTAAATGTGAAAACTAAGTAGAAAGACTGAAATTTTATTTTCTTGTAAAATGTACTCCAATTATATTTGCTGTAAATTACATCTTACAAAAATAAATAAATACATTTTTACAGTGAAGTTTTGAGAGCATTAAAGAAATATTCAATTTTTAATAAAGTTAGTCAATTGGCAAAATTTGCAGCATAACATAAAAGAAATATTCATTGCCTGATTCATTGTTTTTTTCTTGCAAAACTGAGCAACTTAACATTTCAAGTTCAACAAAAGTTAAGCTCAATAGGCAGCATTTACAGCATAAAATAAAAATTTATTTTGACATCTCCCTTTAAAAAATCATTCATTTTAAAATGCAAGCTGTTTCTGAAGCATAGCCAAAAGATACTCAAAGAGGAAAAAAGGTGAAAATACAAGATAATCTAGATTTTAAAATAATAATAATAATAATAATAATAAGGTAATTGAGTTTTTTTTTCTTACAGTTCTTCTCAGATACATCTCAAAATTCAGTTTATGTTGCATTTCTTTTTTTTTCCTTTTTTTTCAATATAAACTCAGAATTGCAATAGAAAAGTATGAATTGGGAAATAAAAAGCCACAATTAAATACCACTAAAAATATTTTACTTTTATTTTATTTATCCTGAAAACGGGCTTCCATAACAATCATTAGCTTGTCAGAAAAGAGACTAAATAATCAAGGCTTAATAGTTAATGCACGGTATATCAAGTGCCATTTGTTTGCCATCACTCTTCCAATTCCTGCAAAAACATCAACAATAAAAAAGACTGAATGCCAGCCACAACACAAAGCAAAAGTTATTGTTACCAACACTCAACCAGTAGTTTTTCTTTTATTTCTTCAAGATTTATCTTTGTTTTTTTTTACCCTACATACAACACATAACTCAAATTCAACAAACTACTTACACATTCAAAAGGGAATCTAAGTATTTAACGAATGCTGAAGTCTGAAAATACATGAACCTGAAACCCTACAGATAACCCAGATCTGTCATGCGTCACACTGGGGAGGCATCAGGCTAAAGCAATAATGACAAGTCTGAAACGTCTGGCCCCTTTACAAGCAATTAAAATCTGCCTGCCATAGTGCACTATTTTATCTTTAAAAGCATCTGTATCAAAGATTGGTCTGTAGCTGTGGAGAACAATATTTGGGGATTCCATATTGATTGCCATTGATGAAGTGACCAAATATGAGTCTATTATCAAACAGGCAAAGATATTCATCTGCAGAAATAAAAGTAGTCAACATCCAAACAACTTTTTCTCTGTGCTGTGTGAAGAGAGTGACGCTAGAACGATGCAGATGAGAAGTATTTATGGAGAGGAAGGAAAACCATGCTTGACTGCTTTGCTGCCTTCTTGCATCCTGAGATGAAAAATGAAGTTTTAATTTTACGACTCAATCAAAATGGAGCAGAAACAGCTAACAGGCAGTCTATTTGTGTACCCTTCAGGGATGCTCTTTGTCTGCAGACTCACATACAACACACACACAGTCCTGAAGAAGCCATTATGGCACTGATGAGAAGATATTAATTTCTGACAGGACACACACATCCGGCTCATGTTTTCCTCCACCTATATGGCACGTTTCAAAGGAAGATGGCAACCTTTCAACTCAGCCTCAGACTTCACATCCTGTTGCTAATGGTCACACATGCCCACATCACCGGAGGATCATTTATCTCCGTTTAGTAACTCATTAGTGTAACCAGACATCCGCAATCTAGTGTCCTGTCCCCGGCTGAAGCTGTCCACGGAAATGTCCCCACTGTTTACTGTGCTTAACAATATCTAATGGGACAGAACATGCTATATGCGGTAAGAAAAGGCAGTATGATTATGACTAATCAGTTTCCATTATACTTTACTGATTCATGAAATAATTATTTAGACGATATGTTATCAATACAGTACAAATTACAATGAGAACAATTTATTATTTGCTATATAAAATTTTTATTTCTGTTTTCTTAAATGTTATAATTTAATATTTATAAAAAACTAGATTACATTTTTTTAAATAAATAGCTATTAGAGTTTGTTATATGTTTACATATACTAACTTGTTTAATTTTCGAAAAGTATATATTAATAATATTATATTGTAATAATATATTTTTATATATAATAAACTATATATTTTTAAAACTATTAAGATATACAATTTTTAAATATTATTTATGCTTTATGGTTTAATTACAATAACTTTGTTTATATGTTGTTCACTTTATAATTAACTTTTTATATAGCAAACTAGATCACATTTTTATTAAATTATTAGAAATCATACAATAGTACAATAGTTATACATGTAGTTATATACGTATGTGCGCTTTACACACTGTGACGAGTCAGCTGCCTCCTCCCTGATAATCACCGGCACCCCGTCCTAAATCGCCGCCCTTCACCAGGCTCCCGATAGGAGTGGGTGTGGGAGAGAGGAGGGGCGCTGGACGACTCAGGGCTGGCGGCGTGTGATGGGGCACACCTGAAGGAAATGGAGCCTCATCACCGCCGCTGTTTAAAAGCCCAACGCGCCTCTCCTCGAGAGACCGGTCTCTTTCCCCGTGCATGCACACTGGTGTCCTCGTGGGTCCAGGAAGGGTGCGTTGAGGGACTCCCGCGCCACCAGAGACGTGAGCTGCCGGACCCGCGGTCCGGTCGAGAACCGCACCCCGTCTACACGGCCGTCGGGCCAGGATGCCGGGCCGTCCATCCCCTGCAAGCGCCGCGGCCAGCGAGGAGGATGAAGCCGCTAGAAGAAGCCGCCGCCCCTCGCGCCCCGGACCGAAGAGGGGAGCGCGTGCGGCCGCCGGACTCCGCCCCTTACCTGGACCCTTCCTCCATGAACACTGCCAGACCCCCACGAACCCCGCAGCACGACGAGGACACCAGATTCCCTGTTGTTTTGGAGCACTCTTCCCCTTTTGGACACTTTATTCCCCCTTTGTTTGGTTTTTCTGTTAAATAAAAACCTCTCCGAGGCCTGACGCCACGCCCACTGTGTCTGTCGTTGGCTCGTCCCGTCACAACACATTATAAGTATAATGTAAGTAGTAAGTATAATGGTTATGTATGGTTATATATGTTGTTTATATACAAAACTAAACTAAAAATGTATTCTGTAATTTCAACTTAAATGTAAATTAACCATATAGCTTGGAAACAGTAACTGGGAACAAACGAAAGTGCTGTTGTTGACTACATGCAATTTATACTAGAATGATATACTAGTTTTCATCAAAGTACTACATTTACCAAAGTAAAATTACACAAAACTGGAATTGGCTTCATTTTTCATCTTTAATAATAACAACATTGACCATTTCGATGATATATTAACCACTGAACTTGAAATCTCCTCAGTTTAAATTTCAAAATCTAGTCACCTTACATTAGAGTCTCTCTTTCTTTGGAAAACTCAATCTCGGGTCACAGAGAGACAGAGAAAAGAAAAGAGATAGAGAAAGATAAGTGCGAAGTGGAGTCCCAAGGCGAGTTGTCAAGAGTATATGTGAGAGTCTGAAGTTTATTTTCTTGTAAAAGAGTCCACTGCCTCACTACTAGTGACAGGGTTATGAGACATGGCAGCCTGTAGCATGAAGATACAGTATGCATAAACTTCAGACTGCAAAAAGGCGGAATCACACACACCGCTGAGGTTTGGGAAAGGCAGCAAGGGTGGTTAGGAGGTGGGGATTTGGGAATAGATCTTATTGTTATACACCAGCTGCAGTAACATTTGCTGTAATGGATCCCTAAAGATCGGCTGGGTTTAATGTAGGGCAGTCCCCACACACTGCCTGCTGGCAATTACCTACAGTGTGGCTGTGGGAGGCCATCCGTCTGTGTATGTGTGTGAGAGAGAGAACAAGCAAAAGTGTGGAAGAATAAAATGTGTCTTTGTACACGTCCTGGTGATGTTCATGTGCCTTCATCCATCATGTATACCCTACACCTGCTTAAAAAAATAAAAATAACCCAGCAAATTGAGCCAAACAGACTAAACCCAGTATTTGGGTTAAAAAATAATCCAGAAGTGTATGTCTGGGGTCGAAAATGAACAAAGCATGTGAGAAAAGAGAGTAAAAATTGGGTTTGATGAAACAAAGGAATGCGCTCTTCTGGACAACCTAAGTAATTACACCATTCAGAAGCATTTAATCTGCGTTATATGTTCTGTAAAAAAAAAAAAAAAAAAAAAAAAAAAAAAACCACTTTAAAAAACGGCGGCATATTCGCCGATACCGATATATCGGTGACAAGCTCATATCAGCTGATAATATCGGCTAAACGATTTACATAAATAAAAATATACATTTCTGGAGTCTATACATTTCAACGAATCAAAAAAAAAAATTCTGAATAAAACAAAAACAAACAAACACACAAATAGGGCTGGAGCTATCGATTTATTTAGTAATCGAGTATTCTACTGATTTTTCTATTGATTAAACGAGTAATTGGATACAAAGTAATTTTTCATTATTAAAGAAAATTAAAGAGAAAAATTTTCAGAAAAATTTTAATTTTTAATGCTGAAATTGCATACATTAATAACCGTGAAAACTAAACCCATTTAATGTGTTTAATTGTTAAATTACATTCAAAATGCACATACATAAACATTGCATTTATTTTATTATATATAATATATATATATATATATATATATATATATATATATATATATATATATATATATACACACACACACACACAAAAATCTATTTCACATTACTTTAAAAAAAAAAAGGTAAACAGTACAAACTAAAACTAAGGCATAAATCAAAATAATAGTAATAATAATAATCGTAATAATAATAATAATAATAATAATAATAATAATAATAATACCTAAACATCGCATTTATTTTGTGCAAATTAACATTCAAGTTTCAGCCTAACTAAAGCTCAAGCATGACATAAGCCTTTACTGTCTTCTTGGATGGCTTTGTGGCTTTTGTAAGAGGCAAATATCAGTGGACAGGAAGGTAACTTGGAACAAGAACAAGAGTCCATACACAATGCGTTTCTAAACATATTTTTCTGCAACATGACATTAGAGTTATTTGGAGAATAAACCCTCTTAAACTGTCTCTCTACATACTGGTGTGTGTGTGTGTGTGTGTGTGTGTGTGTGTGTGTGTGTGTGTGTGTGTGTGTGTGTGTGTGTGTGTGTGTGTGTGTAAAACTTGTTTTTAATATCCTATAAATTCTATGTACTGTTCAGTTCACAGCAGTGATAGAAATTAATCTGTTCCAATAAGTTTAGATTCATTTTTACATTTTATGATAATTTTTAGCTTTATAGAGCCATTTTTTTCTGTGTGCATCATCTTTTGAGTCAAATTCTTAATCAGTCAATTAGAATAATAAGACAGTTGGGCTGTTACCAAACAAATGATATCAGTATCAACAAAATTCATCTTTGTAATGCTGAGGAAACACAGAAGCTGCATCTGAAGACGCATTTAGATGTAGGCCTATTTACACTATTTAATTCAGCTCAGAGGGACATGAATGAATTTAACCTGCAGTTACAAATGCATAACTAATATTTTGTTGTTTTAAACATCAAACATCGAATACTGATATTTACAATTATTTAAAAAATAAAAAGATACTTTAAATGTGAAATTAAAACCGCCAGTAGGTGGCAGCAAGTCAATGTTAATAAGTGATTCATTGCAATTGAACCGAATCATTTAAACGATTGATTCATTCAGGAAGAAACACTGTCATGTTGCTCAGACACACAAAACAGTGCTGTGGCTGTGTTTGGAATTATTTTTTGTTGGCGAAATAGAGCATAAACATGCAATATGGTGTCTAAACCATAAGTCTCTTAATATTAATATTAAATATATCTTCCACAAAACATAGCTAATTTAGGCACATCATAACTAGCCACCATATTAATTTATGGTCTTAAATATGTCCAGCGATTATCGGGTTGTGTGTCAGTAATAATGGTTCGTGGGGAAACACAGTGTTCCGTCTGTAGTTATTCTGCTATGATTTTTTGTATTCAAGTTACTTGAGGAATCGTTTCAGCCCTACACACAAATGAATAAAGAATGGCCAAATTATTGAATGAATAATTTTGTGTCTAAACATTTGAGTGTGATATATTAAAGAGATAAAAAAACAGTAAAGATAAAAAAGAATTAAACTCGAATTTTTACCACTCTTAAGATTTTGGGCATGCACTGTCTTTGTAAAACAACAACAACAACAACCACCATATAATCAATAAAAAAAATAACCAATAAACCAAAGTCAGATATTGCAAAGGCTAATCATAGTGCTTTACTGTGAAGCGGTGGTGTCTTTAGTCCAGGACGGTGTGGAGAGAAAGAGGGAGTTTTAAGAGAGAGAGGCTTATCTGAAGTGACGTGGTCAGCGGCTGTAAATAATCTAGGACATTGTGTCTCAGTTCTTCAGTCTCAGCTCTGGCTAACAGCACAGACTCACAGGTAAGTTGCTAAGTCATGTCAGTCCCACTTAAAAGAGTCCCAAGGACAGTCATTGTATGGCTGAAATCATATACCACCCACCTCCAGATTGAACCCAACCCCTCAATGAGCCAAAGAAGAATGAAAGCAAGGCCACAGCAGAGAGTGAAATGATGAATTAGTGACATCAGCTGTGTTCTGCTCCTCTGAGCACACTGCTGTTTCAGAACATGTCACACTCAAAGTGCAGGGAAACCCCGAAATAAGCCAGGATCGCTTTCAGCAATGTGAAAGAGCATTCACAACACATTTAACCTCAGCAATACAATGCATTTAAACGCAATATAAAGTGGAAAATAAGGCTAAAAGGACCTTGACTTTGTTTCTCAGGGTTTCACAGGCTTTTGAAATGTTAACTGATATCACAGATTAATATTACTTATGACTAATAATCACAGAAGCAGTATTATATTAGTACCACTGAGATATTATTACCATTATATAGCTTTTGTTAATATTTTGAATTAGATTATTTTTATATTTTCTGGTTTCGTGTTAATTTTGATTAACATTTCAGTAACTTTGTTGTGGTTTTGTTATTTTACTAGATTTTGTTTTAAAATATGTCTATATTGTTTTTATAGATTTTTATTTTCAGTTTTTATTTCAGTTGAGAAATGAGCTGGTAACAATTATTTTTTTTTATTTTGCTTTGTGTTCCTGTGGTTTAGTGGTAGAGCATTGTGTTAGCAGCACAAAAGGTTGTGGGTTCGATTCCCAGGGAACACATGTTAAGTAAAAAAATGTTAGCCTGAATGCACTGGAAGTCGCTTTGGATAAGAGCGTCTGCTAAATGCATAAATGCTTTATAAATGACATTATGCTTATTTTAGTACATCAAGTTGAGACATGTTACCTTGAAAATTAGCTAAAATAAAATTATAATTAATCTTTAACCATGTATTCATATATCAATAAACAAAGTAACAATTTTTTATTTTTTTATCAAATTTTCCAAATCTCACCAAGCAAACAAATTAATCAACATAAAGACAAAAAAGAACAAGAAACAGACTTTTTAAATCTATTCAATTTCAATTTAGTATCCTTGCTTATTAAAAGTAGCATTTCTCTCTTTCAAAAAATCTTATTTCACCGACACCAAACGTTTAAACAGCATGTACATCCATGAATATGTACTGCACAATGGAACGCAATGGGAGGGCGGGAATTTTTTTTGCTTATACATCCCTAACCCTAACCTAATTTATATTAGCTTTCCATTTAGTAGATACAGAAGTCAGCCATGATGGCGTTTGGACGGATGGCCTGTTACGCTCACAGAGCTCAGTCATTAATCTCTCCTCTCATTCAAATAAACAACACCATTAAACAGCAGTTCTGCCCATCAACACACTCATAGTAAATAAGCCCGCTGTGTGGTTTGAAACGTAAAAGCAAGTTTATGGGCAGGCAGGCAATAATGATGTTTACTCAAAGGCTTCTGGTCCTCAAGGGGACAAACAAAGACACGGCCATCAAGGGCAGATCACTTATAATCTGCCTCTAAACCCATAAAACACACCGTCTATCCTCTATAGACAAACAATAACTCTTGTATTTTATATTGATGTGCGTATATAAGCAAAGTCTTAAATGTCTCCCAGAATGGCCCTCTTAAACACACTAAAAATTAAAGTAGCCACTCAAACCAACCACACACGGCTTTGTGAGATATATTATTCAGCATGACCCCCAATCGCCTAATGTAACATGCTGTGGAGCTGTTTGAGGTTTATCATATTGCAGAAACAGCCATGGAAGCAGGAGAACAGAGTGATGTATAATGAGGCTGAGGGATTATCTAGCTGGGTCATAGAGAAATCAATGGACATTTTACATAGCAATCGGCTTCAATTAAAGGAACGCCTCTCGCTGCTTGGTCAGGGCATCGGCAGTGAGATTAGTGAATTAAATAGTCAATAGGATCTTCACTGCACAAGCAGATGCATGTCGAAATGAAGAATCGTTTCGCTTGTTATGTTGCAAGCATCTCAATTTCTATTGCTCGGAATGCTCATGGCAACCACCTCCAACAACCCAGCCTTGTGGTGACATTTACATGGGTAAGTGGCACTCACATTTACATAAAAATAAATAAATAAATAATAATCTTGCTTACTAAATATTGCATTATATTATAGGAGTATATGAATGTCACAAAATTACATATCCAACAAATAATAAGAAAAAATATATATATATTATCAACTAAATCAAAATATTCAAAATATAAATATCAAAATTAAAATTTGAAAAAAAAAAAAAAAAAATAAAAACAAAAAAAAAAATAAAAAATTATAAATTATAAATGTTATTTAAGCACAACAACATTATAAATGCAAGTACAAGAACAAATATTAAATATAATAAAATACTAAAAACAAGAATCATTAATTTTTATAATGCAGAAAATTAATACTTACAACATTATAATTGAGAATATTAATAAATTATATTCACATTTAAATAATATATAAAAAATTAAAATACCATTATAATATTAATAATTATTAATAATTTTATAGATAGATAGTGTAATATAATATAATATAAAATCATATAATATAATATAATATAATAGACAGAACATTCGTTAGTACAATATAACATACTATAATAATATAATATAATATAATATAATAGACAGATAGTATAAGTACATTCAATATAACAACTTAAACATATAATAGATAGATGACAGATGGAAATTAGTTTTTTTTTGTATTTACATGTCGAGCCGTGGTGTTCATGCAGGTGAGGTGGGTTTGAATCAGACTCGCAATGATTCTTAATTCTATTCCCATTTCTTCTTTCCATCGATTCCTGTCTTTCTCTACTAGTCATACCATTGAAAGTGGTTTAAAAAAAAAAGCCAAAAAAGTGAAAATGGCATAAACTGGACTTGAAAGACGGACTCAGTTTTCTGACCAACAGAACAAGAAAGTGATATACTGTAAGTGATAAACCCTGCCTGTAGTGTGACGAGATCTGCTGGGTAGAGTAAGGCCCAGAAGCAGACAGCAGACCGGCTCACTCTAGCCATGCAGATGAAATAATCAGATTTGACATAATACATAATTGTGTGTCGTGCACACTGTAAAACAAGCGACAGAGGGAGGAAAAGCAAGAGACAATGGTAGAGTTAAGCAAGTGGATGAGAGTTACATCATCGAAAGCTAAATCTTTTGTAATATATTTTCTGTGCTACTAAGGCAACAGCTGTATTCCTTATTCACAGAAGGAATGACAGCTTGTCTTCATAATTTTACCCCGTCAATCAAACTCTGAACATCAGCCTTTGTGCACTGTATAGACCAGAAAATAAATATGCAAATAAGTGGTTCTGACTCCCTTCAATTTCAACTACAACGGCTCTTTTTCTTTCACCCCATTTGCCCATGTTTGGTCAAAAATGCAAATACAAATGCAAAATGTCTTGTGGGGCATAATAAAGGCAAGCTGTTTGATTGACAAGACATCAAACATACCACATAGTATGTTTCAATAAACGTCTGAATAATTGCCTTGCATTTTCAAATACGCGCTACCAATCAAAACAGAAGAAGAACAATAATAATAAAAAGAATAAAAAAAATAACGAAAAAATGTCTTATTAAGAAACACCAATACCTTCATAAAAAAATCAGTGCTCGGTAGGGATGGTATCATTTACATTTTATCGATACCGATACTGCTTATCGATACCGATATTTACCGATACTGTTATCGATACTATTTGGTACAAAAAGATATGAAGTGAAAAGTTGTTGAAAAAATTATTTTATTACTGCTGAACTTTAGCAACTGTATTAAAGTTCTTCAGTAAAGAGCAGCGAGTTATTTTTCTCTGTGTATTATTTTATTAACATTAAAGGAATAGTTCACCCAAAAATGAAAATTGTGTCATCATTTACTCACTCTCAAGTTGTTTTAAACCTGAATGAGTTTCGTTCTTCTGATGAACATAAAACGTTATTTTGAAGAATGTGGGAAACTAAACAGTTGCTGGTCCCCAGTGACTCTCTTTTTTTCCCTACTATTAAAGTCAGTAGGGACCAGCAGCTGTTTGGTTACCCACATTCTTCAAAATATCTTCTTTTGTGTTCAGCACAAGAATAAATAAAAATTAATCGTTTGGTACAACATGACCCAAAAAATAACTACATAAACTTAAATTTAATGCAGGAAGAAGACTAAATGACAAGCGGTAGCATATTAAGTACTGCCGGTTTAAGAGCGGCACACATCTGTTTTTCTCTTAACTGTTTACTTTCACTTCAGACATAATTAACTGTGTTTATATGTAAACCTTGTGTGTTTTTGACAGTTTTAGGGCAATCAGACGATAATTAAGATAACTAAGTAATCAGGTGCTGTTTGACCGGCCTTTTAGTGTACAGACACTTCAGGTGTACGCGCTCTGAATAAGCACATGTTATAACAGCACGCGAATAAAACGTTTAACCAGCAAAGCTTTAAAGCACGTGGAAATAATGTACTTTTGCGATTGCGAAAAAGTCTCATGAGTGTAACTCTAAAGAAATCAACATTTGATGTTAATGTGTCTCACAAGTTTCAGTTGTAGCTGGTGCCGCGAGACATAATACAGCGCATTGCTTGAGGTAGATGTTGTGTTTTTTAGTAAATGTTTCATTATATTAACAGTATTGCCTCCTTCGTTCACTATTACACTACTGCATACATCGCATCTGACACTGGTGTCGCTTAGTTTTGTAACTTGAGCCCAAACTTTCGAACGTTTCACTCTTGCAGCTATGACTGACTGCACACAAACACACACCGCACATGCGCATGGATATCACACGCACGTCAAGCAAACGTCGGGCACACCATTCAGTGTAGGGGAAATGACAAGCAGCAGCTTCTAATTTGTAGTTAACGTTGACGTAAACAGAGATAAAACAACGCAAGTATTGATTACAGTATCATTTGTCCTGAAGCTTATCGGTACTCCGGTATTGACCCAATTATGTACCGGTCCAAAAAAATACTGGTTCTCAGTACCCATCCCTTATATTATATTTTATTATTAAATTCCATTGATTTATAACATTATTTATAACATAAATTTTCAACTCCGTATTAAGTAGTTTGTGTCATGTTAAGTTGAAGGCTGAATCTAATTAAAAGAGGAGAATTAGTATGACAGCAGTACTCAATTCCAGTCCTCGTGCCCCCCTGCTCTGCACATTTTGTATGTTTCTGTTATCGCTTCAGACATTTGCTCTGTCACACTTGTCCGTGTGTGATGACGTTGTGCAGTGCAAATCCGTGAATGAATGTTCTGAAGTGAAGTAAACTTCAACAGATTTCCCATACTCAGGGAGTAGCGAGCAATGAACACTGCAGGGACCACTGCAGGAGCTCACTTCTAACAAGCTGATTATCTGAATCAGGTGCGTTAACAACAGTGTTCATTTTGACAGGCATTTTTGATTTAGTCATAGTCTTTATCTTGAGACGAAAAATGCTTAATAGTCTTAGTCACATTTTAGTCATTTGAGTCTTTCATAATTTTAGTCTAGTTTTAGTAGACGAAAAGTCATTGCATTTTTTGTCAACTTTTAGTCATTACTTTAGTCAAACTGCAGTTACCAACATTTATTTTGGTAGCTATTTTATATATAGTTTTCAAACAAAAATAGTCATTAATTCTTCTTTCTTTAGACCAAATTAATTAAGCTTATGAGAAATTTTAATCAAGGATTGAATTTGGAAAAACTTGAATAAATGATGACAATTTTCATTTTTGGGTGAACTATCCCTTTGAACAGTAGTGAAAAGGGAGCAACTTATAAAAATTATAGTTGTTCATATATAATATAGATAATATATTTAATTTATAATTTTTGAAAAAGAAGCACAATAAGACAAATATGAAAGAGATAAATTAAACTCAATTTTTTTAGATACAGTAGGTTTACTTAATGTGTGCATTTATTTAACATCTTTTGTTGGTTAACATTAATGACAGGGATAGGTACTTAAAAGGAATGATGTCCCTTTAAGATGGAAGGCATGCATGCATGTAATACTGAAACATGTTCTGTTTTCACCCACCTGTTCACGTTCACTTAATCCATAAATGTATTTACGTGAGATATTCTACACGAAATTGGACTGCTGTGGTACTCTATCCAGCCACTGCAGCTGCCATACTGAGACTATGCGAGCGCCCCTTATCTGATTGCAATCCAATGACAGGGACGCACATTTTGAAGGACAAGAAAGTTCTGTTAACGAAGATGCGGTATACATTTTGTCAGTTTTTATCATCATATATTAGGTTTAGCTCATCAATGTCTCGTCTTAGTCACAGAAAAAATGTTCGTTAACGAATATTTTTCATCCTCGTCTTGGTTGACAAATTAACACTGGTTAAGAAAGAGAGACATGCAAAATATGCAGAGCTGGGGGGTGCGAGGACTGGAATTGAGATCCGCTGCAGTACGAAAAGACATCATCACAATAATATAAAGAGCTAAATGCTCTCAAACTATTTGAGGAACACTTTCTTAATATGAGGGTTTACTTAAGCCAGAAAGAGGTTGAAGACCCATGATCTTTTAAGCTGATCTAGTGTTCAGCTGACTAAAGTTTGTGCTGATCTATTTTCACCTCTCTGAAATGCCCACAGTACCCAAGGTGTCCATGCAGTCAAAAGTGAATGCTCAGCAGGAAATCTGCAGGGACTCCACAAAGCACAGTGCTTCAGAATTTTTGCCTTTTTGGCAATAATGAAACTTTACGTTTGAGGAATAACTGTAACGAGTGAGATAATGAATGTCAGCTGAAACTGAACCCGAGTCCCTCTTTCACAGTCTGTTTGCACTGTTGTCCTGCTTATGAAAGCTGTGTGAAACAGGCCTGAGTCCTTTTCCAATATACTTTGAAGATGACTTAAAAACACGTCCCTCCAGCGGTTTTTGGAAATGCATTCATTGAACATCCATAACGTAAACACATACACACATCCCATGTACGCTTCCAGGCCTATAGCTAATAAGAATCATTTATGATCCTCCATAGACGCACATATACACTCTCTCTGCATGACTGCATGTCCTTCATCTACTCCTGCTGTGTTCCCACTAGGAGCTTCTATTTAATCCTTTCAGGCGTGGGAATGCGGCACGTGTTGAATAGGGATCCATATAATTCCCCTCCGGTTAACTCTCCTACTGGTATACAGTCCCACATGACCAAGAAAACACAAACATACACATACAAGCTGCCGGCTGAGTGAATATGTGTGTATTATACAGCTCCCCTCCTCACGCTGGGGTTTGTGTATGCATGTTTTCAGCTTTATATACAGTATGTATGACGGTTACACTACAGTCCTGCGGTAGGAAAGTGTCAAGAGCAAAGAACATAACACCATTAAAACACGGCACCGCAGGGCTGTGCTGAAACCTCTCTCTCGCTCGGTCTTTGGATGTTTTCACTGCTGCAGAACAGTGGCAACAAAATGCCATGCTGACTTCACACTCTGGAATGGACAGGGTCAACTGTGATCGGTTAAGGTCATGTCTAGATTGCAGTATAGAGTCTGGCAAAAAGAAGACTTTGTGAATGGAACAGTTTTTGTGTGAGTCCAGCCCTGTTCACATGGTTTAAAGATCTGACTTGGGTGAGCCGTTCACAAGTGTTTAGCAAGACAGATCGACATCTATCGTACACATGGTAGTAACATGTCTTCTGTGATCATCATGACAGGATTTAAAGAGAATGGTTTTGTGGCTGCATATCACATTTATGATAATGAGGCCAAAGTAAATAACCTGCAAAATTAAATTAAATTAAATTAAATTAAATTAAATTAAATTAAATTAAATTAAATTAATATATTGGATGAAAAAGAAACAAACTTATGTACTCTATTAACTTTTAGGTGGACTCAAGATAAATAGATTTTTCTATTGAAGTTCAAGACACTTGTTTTAGCACAAATTTTGATGGAGAGAGGAGTAGGCATTCCTTCACTGTACAATGCAGATGGTTTCTGATTACCTACCTCATAAAGTAGTTGGTTGGTAAAAAGATTTTTAGCAAAAACTGGGTAAAATCAATAAAAAAAAAATAACAAATTCATAAATAAATATTTAAAAGAGATGAAGGACAGACAGGATGGACTTTAAATGAATAAATTCAGTTCACAAAAGGTTTTGGACCCTGTTTACAGCAGTATTTTGTGCTGTCCACTTGTGATCTGATCACTTGAGATGGATCTCAAACACCAAGTGTAAACAGGATCTGTGTATCCTATGGTTCTGAAATCCTTGCATTGATTACAGGTCAGATTCAGTTAAACCTTGACTCTGACCCTTCCGCTGCTCTCTTTTCCAGACGACAAGCCATTTTTTATCTCTCCATCCCTCTCCTCTGTATCTCAGCATGCAGAGAAGTATTAAATCAAGCCCAGCATCTCTTCGTTTCTTCTGTCTGTAATGTTTAATATCAGATTCAATTAATATCTCCACAGTCCTTACAAACATAGGCCCACAATTAATCACTGCAGAAGCTCATCCCTCATTGTCAGAATAAAATCAAATAATCCTGATAATACCGATCTGGGAGGAACCAGAGCAAGAGACATGGGGATTTTACAAAATTCAGAAACACAGAATTCACTCATTATTGGGTTTAAGATGACAAGTGATATGAAAAGCATAAAAAGCAGGGTTAACTAAAACTAAAACCACAAGAAATGTGTTAACTGAAATAAAATAAAATAAAATATATATTTTGGTAAGTAATATTTTTTTTCTTCTTTTTTCTCACTTGAAGCCTTTACATATATTTCACCATAAATGCATTTTATGCTTTGTAATGCAACTTATAATGCATTGTATGATCTCGTGAATAATTATAACCCAGTTATAATACATTATAAAACTTACTGTATCTATTCATTGTTACAAATTCAGAATTCAGATTGCATTAAAAACTATGCAAACAACAAATTTCAGAAACAACAAGGAATCTGCAAATATTATAATACATTTTAAATTTGGTACTATTGTTTATGAAAAAATACAATAATGAATACCTTTATAATGTATTACACATAACAGGCTTCAGTTAAAGTGTTACCAACTTTTTTTTTTTCATCTATTTCTTTTATTTCATTTAGTTCTCATTTAATTTAGTTGAAATTAATAATAGTTTAAATAAATAATAAGATCTATATAGACATAAAAAAATACTAAACACAACAAAATGACACAACAAAATGACTAAAAAAAGCTAACTAAAATTAAAATAACAACGGAAAATATAAAAATAAAAGCTGATTCCAAATATTAAAAAATCTACAATAATATCACTGTAAATAAAATAACTAAAGGTAGTCAATAACACTAATAAAATGAAAGACATTAATTACTGGTTTTGGATGAGGGACAGGATGCCACCAGAAAGCTTTACTACAGAAAAACTGTTTTCTGACAGCATTCATGTTGTTCTAAATCAGTCCTTCCAGCAGGGGAGAGCACAAAAAGGAAAGACTAAATATCAAATGCAGAGTTAGCATGTGGCGTAATGCTAAATTTTAATGGAAGCTGATCAGTGCGCACAGTGAGGGTCCTTAACCCTCTGGTTGATGCCTTCAGTCCTGGCATAAGGAAGAGAAGCTTTCCTTTCAGTTTCTGCTTTCTGATTACCACACAGACTAATTATCTTTCCCCCATTTCATCCGAATGTGTCTGTGGAGTGAAGACACAGCTTTAGGCAAACAGCATCCAGCAGCAAACTGTGCTCAGACCAACACAGCGAGAATACGAACCTCAAACATTTACACTATAGTATCCAAAAACGCTCTTAAATACACTTGAAATATAATCCTTGCTTGCATTTTGGTGCCAAGTCTACCAAGTAACAGAGTCGATGATCATTTGGTATTAAATAAGCAAAACCAAGATCCATGATTCTCTGAGAAGCTGGTCACATTTACTGCTTATTATTAAACATAAAACAATAAAAACAACATAATCATATCACAACCATATTTCATCACATAAAAACATAAAACTAAAAAGCATTTTTCAATATACACAACATACACCCCAGAGAGATTGTAGGACTGGGCAACAGAAGAACATCCACATTATTTACTGCCAGTGGAAGAGACTGCAGGCTGGAAACTCACTGTTTGTTTCAGTGCCTTGTCCTCACAGGCCCCCAAAACAGCAGACCAATAACAAATACAAACAGAGGAGAAAAAAAATAAAAACATTACTACTAGCAAATCACCATGGCTGGCCAAGCAGAAGCCAAGAAATATTATATCCTACAGGTCTTTATATGCTACTGGACTGAGAGTGAGTGTTAGTGGGACATCTTATATAAGTGCTTTTATTGCTTAAGATTCTTGTAAATTAGATAACTTTTTGAAATTTTTATGCTATCATGCTTGGGTTTTAAAAAGACTCCCCATAACAATTTCCTACTGGAAAATCCAGCTACATTCAGTTTCTGTTTTTAGCCAGTATTTGGTTTCTAATTTACAGATATTTTTCATGTTTTGTTTAGGTGTCAAATTACCAATACGCATTGATTTTTTAATTAGTATTTTAGATTTGTTTTTGACATAACATTTATGTATTATTATTATTAACAACAACAAACAGCAGCAATGTTACTGTCACACTATGCTGCCGGAAGGAACACAGAGCCGTAGATAATCGAAAGAGTCTTTATTAATCCAACATAGCGGTAAATCCAACATGGAGAACAGGAGGAAGACACACATACGTAACTGGTAGACCCGACAAAACTGAACAGAAAGGACATGGGCTTATAAAGGCAGAATAATTGGGAAGAACGAGACACACCTGGGATCAAATTAACACAATCACTGGAAGACAAAACTGGGTCACAGGGAGCAAAACACACACAGACAGGTCCATAATCCTGACAGTTACAAAAAACTATTGCTGACAAACGATTTATCGTAATTAATCACATCCAAAATAAATGTTTTTATTTACATAATATATGTGTGTATACTGTGTATATTTATTATGTATATATAAATACAAACACATGCATGTGTATATTTAAGAGAAATATGTTGTTTATATTTAATATATTTATATATAATATAAAATATAAGAATATAAATATATAGACGTATATACATTTAAATATTTTTTCAAAATATATACAGTATGTGTTTGTATTTATATATACATAATAAATTTACACAGTACATATACATATATTATGTAAACAAAAACTTTTATTTTGGATGTGATTAATCGCGATTAATCGTTTGACAGCAATACAAAAAACATAAAATAAACATTCAAAATTATTTGAATGAATTAATGAATGAAATTGAAAAAATAAAGATTATTATATTTTATTTAAATAATTTTATATTATTATTATTATTATTATTATTATTATTATTATTAGCTGGAACATTTAACAATATTCAAATAAATAGCAATATTATATCTTTGGAAGGAAGGAAGGAAGGAAGGAAGGAAACAAATAAATATTTTACACTAATAATTTTATATTATTATCATCATCACCATTATTGGAATGAATAAATACTATATATTTTTATTTATTATTGAAATAAATAAATACATTTTACATTTTTGCATCAGTCAGTGTCCAGTACTCAACAACTAATGAAACTTACAAAGTGTGTTAGCCTCACAATAACTTTGTTAATAGTACAAAATGTCCAGTTACCTAAAAATGCTAAATTATCATCCTTCAGACACTGACTATAAATTGAGAAGATTGCATCCCCATCGTAAAAAACCTCAAGTAACACATAAATATGTAAAACAAGAGACATGTCATTTAAAAAGTTGGGGAGCAAAGACCCAGATGTCCATAAATAAAGGTCTGGCCCTGACTCAGTTTGGCTCAGGAAAAATGATGTGACTTTAAATGGGCAGAGCAGAGCTGCAGTGCTTTTAATTAACTCGTGAGCACTGTAGGCCGCAGTCACCTCCATTAATCACTTATTTTTCATGTCTGCAGGAATCATGAGTGCACACGCGGCGCAGCTAAACCTGAACATATGCTTCCGGCTGTGTCATTGGCCAAGTGCCCAGCGACCAACCTCTCTGAACTTCATCTCTTCCTTTAAAATAATTTCCTCTCGTGTTCATCTTTGAGTTACTGACACCCATTAGCACAAACAAAACAACACAGGAAAATTAAGATATCAAAGCAGACTTTACTGTTAATCGTTCCAATAAATCGCCTAGCATGGCGGCCGTGTTGCGAGCTCCGAGTAAACTTTGCAGTTTTTCGTCTGTTTTACTTGTTTTTTTGTTGTTCTACGTGTTGGATGTTGTTTGTATAACTGTCTACGATAGACACACGCTTCTGAACATCGGTTCCTACGTCGCGGAACGCAAACCGGACTTTGAGTTCTTGAACGCCGGCGCTTTGTTTACAGACACCGCATCAGAGCCCTTTGTCTGGGCTGCGCGGGCGCGACCGAGGAAACGCCGCCGGAAAAGAGGAAAGAGAGCCGGCGTCCTCGTCAGACTCAGACGTCGTCCCCTCCGACCTCCTCTCCCATCCATTTTGCTGGCTAACGTTCAGTCACTGGACAACAAACTTTGCGAACTGCGGGCACGTATCTCATACCAACGAGAAACAAGGGACTGCTGCATTATTTGCCTCACAGAAACCTGGATGTCTGCAGTGGTTCCAGACTCAGCCATCGAGCTTACGGGGTTCTCCGTGCACCGCTCGGACAGAACGAAAGAGCTCACAGGGAAAAGCAGAGGTTGGGGGCGTTTGTTTCTTTATCAACAACTCGTGGTGTGATGAAAGGAACCTACACTCTATTAAATCCTTCTGCTCCCCTGATCTGGAATTTCATATGCTTCTGTGTCGACCATTCTGGCTAACCGAGGGAATTCACAGCGGTCATAATCACCGCTGTTTACATTCCCCCTCAAGCCAACACAGACCAGGCACTCAAGGAACTGTATGGGAATATAAGTGAGCAGGAAACCGCGTACCCAGATGCAGCGTTTATTGTTATGGGGGACTTTAACAAAGCCAACTTCAGAACAATAGCTCCGAAATATTTTCAACACATCACCATCAACACGCGTGGTGATTGTGTACTGGACCACTGCTACTCTCCTTTCCGGGACGCCTACAAATCTCTCCCCACGCCCACCTTTCGGCAAATCGGATCACTCTTCCATTCTGCTGCTGCCTGCTTATAGGCAGAAACTGAAACGGGAAGCACCCGCCCTCAGGACAATTCAGTGCTGGTCGGACCAATCAGACGCTATACTACAAGACTGTTTTGATCACGTGGACTGGGACTGGGACATGTTCCGGGCAGCGTACTGAACTGAACGTGATGACGACATGAGTACTACTCAGAAACTGTAACGTGTTTCATCAGGAAGTGTGTAGAAGATGTAGTGCCGACAAAAACAATCCACATCTACCCAACCAAAAAACCGTGGATTAATAGCGATGTTCGAGCAGCCTTGTCAGCGCGGACATCCGCTTTTAAATCCGTAAACGCTGATGATCGCAAACAAGCCAGTTACGATCTCAGGAAATCCATCAAAGCCGCAAAAAGACAATACAAAAACCAAAGTTGAAGAACAATTCAACACACCAGCGATGCAAGAGGCATGTGGCAGGGAATCAATAAAATCACAGACTTTAAAGGGAACAAACCAGCTACTGTGAACATTGCCGCCTCTCTACCGGACGAGCTGAATAACTTTTATGCTCGTTTCGAGGCTCACAACACCGCCCACACAGAGAGCGCTCCCGCAGCTGCTGCAGAAGAGGTGAGTGCACTCTCCGTCTCTGTCGCGGATGTAACCCGATCCTTCCGACGGGTGAATATCCGCAAGGCAGCGGGTCCTGACGGCATCCCAGGCCGTGTGCTCCGAGCATGCGCATTCCAGCTAGCCTGTGTTTTTACAGACATTTTCAACCTCTCCCTCTCTCTCTCTGTGGTTCCCTCGTGCTTCAAAAAATCCACCATTGTGCCCATACCAAAGAAAAATTAAATCACATGCTTGAATGACTGGAGGCCTGTTGCTCTCACACCCATCTTCAGTAAGTGTTTTGAGAGACTCGTCAGAGACTACATCTGCTCTGTGCTGCCTGACTCACTGGATCCGCTACAATTTGCATATCGTAGCAACCGTTCTACAGACGATGCTATTGCTTTCACTACACACTGCTCTCTCTCCCACCTGGAAAATAAGAACACCTATGTGAGAATGCTGTTTGTGGACTACAGCTCAGCATTTAACACCATAGTGCGTGCCACACTTGTTGCGAAGCTCCAGACTCTGGGACTAAACAGATCTCTGTGCAGCTGGATCCTGGACTTCCTAACAGGCAGAAGCCAGGTGGTCAGAATGGGCAAAAAAAACTTCATCCCCGCTGACCCTCAACACTGGTGCTCCTCAGGGCTGTGTCCTCAGCCCGCTCCTGTACTCCCTGTACACACATGACTGTACAGCCACCACACAGCTCCAACGTCATCATCAAATTCGCTGATGACACAACGGTGATAGGCCTGATCACCGACAACGATGAGACGGCCTACAGAGAGGAGGTGAGCACCCTGACTAAATGGTGTCAGGACAACCACCTCTCACTCAACATCGACAAGACCAAGGAGCTGGTGGTGGATTTCAGGAGACAGAGCAGAGAACACACACCCATCACCATCGACAAGACACCTGTGGAGCGGGTAAGCAGCTTCAAGTTCCTCGGTGTTAACATCAGTGAGGATCTCACCTGGTCTACACACACTGATGCAGTGCTGAAGAAGGCACATCAACGCCTCTTCTTCCTGAGACGGCTGAGGAAGTTTGGAATGAGCCCCAGCATCCTCAGATCGTTCTACACCTGCACTATAGAGAGCATCCTGACGGGCTGCATCACTGCCTGGTTTGGAAACAGCACCGCTGGCAACCGCAAAGCTCTGAAAAGGGTCGTGCGAACTGCCAGCCACATTGTTGGAGGTGAGCTTCCCTCCCTCCAGGACATCTACACCAGGCGGTGTATAAGGAAATCCCGGAGGATCATCAGTGACTCCAGCCATCCTTCCCACAGACTGCTCTCTCTGCTGCCCTCAGGAAGACGTCTCCGCAGCATCCGATCCCGCACTAGCCGACTGAGGGATAGCTTTTTCCCTCAGGCTATCCGACTTATGAACAGTCTGAACTAATACACCCTACAGCATACTCCACAATATGGTATGCCACACACTGCACTTTAACTTTGACAGTTCAACACCGAACTATTTAACACAATAATCTACCTGCTACCACTGGATTCCATCCAATGCACATCCATAACATTTCTGTATCCAGCCCACGTACACTTAGCATATTTTCATGCGTATATATGTCTACATAATCTAGAATGTGTACATTCTGTGTATAGTGTATAATGTGTAGTGCTAACTGTATGTATGTACATATTGCGTAAAATGTGTAGTGCTAACTGTAAGTATGTCCAATAGTACACTGTGTGTACTGACTATATGTATGTGCATATTGCATATTTTCACCTGTTGAAGTCTGTATGGTTATATGTTAACTGTTTCTGCAATTTCTGGTGCACGCTCCCAAGAATTTCACTCACCAAGGCACATGTACTGTTATTAACTTACAATAAAATGACACAACCACAATCCACCCGACTTTCGGGATGCAATTTAATTCTGGACATGCAAGGTATTAAATGTGTTTCTTCTGATGTAGCCCCAAACCTTTAAAAAGGTTACCTTTAAAGTGAGCAGAGAGAATGTATCAAACTAAGACACATTACGTTCAGATTTTTAGCGTTCAGCGTTTTAGCATTTTTTATATCTCAAAATATAAAATCTGTTTAAATAACATACATGAAATCCATCATCAGATGTGTTTCCATTACAGATTTGCACAAAACTTTTGTGATATTTTATAAATGTCAATTAAAAAAAATTGCGAAATGGCAGCATTTCCATTAACCAATGTTATGCGACAACATTTTTTTACTCTCGCAATAAGTCATGATGTCTGGTGTTGGTAGGTTTATGTATATCACAGCCATCACACTAGCCATTTTTTAAATCGAAGGAGACGTAGACCCATATCTTTAGCAAAGAAAACGTGGCATGGTATGGCTGGTATAAACACAAGTATTGAATAGAGTGTCCATGATCAGCTCTGGTGGCCGTGTTGGAGCCGTAATGCGCTGCAGACTTGTGCAGTGTAAATAAGGGGTCATTCAAGCATTAACAGATGCAAGTAATCTTAGGCTTATCATCAGAGTGATATCCTCCACTGGATCCAGCTGCGCGATGCATTCCATACAAAAAATATAAAAAAAAAATATTAAAAAACTGCTTTGGGAAGTTGTTCCCTGTGTGTCATTAGGTTTTAGTCCAACACAATAATATTAAAAGGATAGTTCACCCAAAAATGAATATGTTGTCATTAAATACTCACCCTTACGTCATTACTTGCGTTCATGTCGTGCATTGTGGTCCTCTCGTTGACATGTCAAGGACTGACACGGAAGAGAAGAAATTGTGGAAAAAAGTTATTTTTGCTTTCTTTACGCATGAAAAATGTTCTCGTAGCTTCACAAATTAAGGGCTGAACCACTTATATCACATGGACTATTTTAACAATGCCCTTACCACCTTTCTGGGCCTTGAATGTGTCAGTTTTGTTGCTGTCTATGTATGGTCAGAAAGCTCCCGGATTTAATCAAAAATATCTCAATTTGTGTTCCAAAGATGAACACAGATCTAAAGGGTTTGGAACGACATGAGGGTGAGTAATTAATGACAGAATAGTAATTTTTTTTTTGCGTGAACTATACATTTAACTAGCATTTTCAGAAAAAAAAAATCCTTTCTTGGTTAAAATGATCGAAAACCAGCATGAGGTCCTCAACTAAAGTGATAAACACTTTTGATGTCAAGTAAATGGGTCTACAGGGAGCAATCAATGGCCCAATGTCAGTTAGTGACTGTTATCTTATTCCATTAGCAGCACACTTCATGTCCATCTTGATTATTTGCACGGTAAACATCCAAGATAGTACCTTCCCACATCAAACCGAGCGATCCAGCAGGATTACAAGCTATCACTGCAGCAGAACAACGCAACACTTGCGTGTCCCGTCTGCCAGATATGTAAATTCATTCCTTCCCGAAGCATCACACAGCATTATATTGCAGGCAATCCTTATTCATGAAGGCGCTCAAGTTTACAATCAACACTTTATGAAGCATCTATTGCTATGCAGGGAATGTCTTACGGTGGCCCTCCAGTTGCCCGGCCTCACGGGACTGACACGTGCCCTTAAAAGCAGCACATTCGGATCCAAAGACTTCAACAAGAGAGAAAGAAAGAGCCAGAGGAGGAGGAGAAGGGAAAAAAAGACGAAAAAGCTCTCTCTTCACCACATGACTGCTCTTACTGAGATAAGCGCGAGGAGCCATCGGGTGAACCATCGCCTAGACCGCGAGCAGGACCTGAGCGAGAGGATAGAGAGAAAACGGATGAAAGGAAGGAAATATGGCTGGAATAAATGAGGGAGGCTGGCATGAGGGAAGCAATGGTGCCCATGATTGAAGTCCATGTATATCAATATCTCTTATTTCCTCCACTGAGACTGCACTGGAGAGATTGTAAAGAACTCAAAAGAGCCACAGAACAAAGACGGTTCCCTGGCTGAGGAACAAAGAGGCAGCAGAGCCCAACTCATTTCATGTCTTTCATGGCATTTTCATAGGCTTCTTGACATGTCTTCGATCAGGCAAGGGCAGGGAGAGAAACACATCCACACCTTGAGCAGTGTTCAAAAGACTGTGGAATTTGAGATGTATGGAAGAAGTTGAATTGAGACCCTCATGGTGGCTGCCATCCTCTACGGTGACTTTCTCCTTTACTCTTAAAAGAGTGTTTTGGGCAAGATAGAGATGTTAAGAAAGTGGTCCAAACACACACATACATACACACTTACACATGCTGCTTCAGATTTCTTCTGTCGGTGTGGGCTAAGTGTGTAAGACACCCCTGTGGGCTTTCAAATCATCCAAAGTAGAAAGAAAAGGACTTCAAACCACTTACTGGGGTAGATTTTTACATTTTCTGTAGCAAATGTGAGTGTTGCTTGCCAGGTTCCTAGGTGTTCTGGGTGGTTTCTTCTCATTTTGCATACTTTTGCACTGCTCTATAGCATTTTGTAGTATGGGAAGTATTAGCTAATTTTGACTAAAACCAATTATTATGTTCATGTTTTGACAGATAACCGATAAAGGGCCAATCTTATTTTGTCTAAATTAATTAAAAATAAGTCACAAAAAAAAAGTAAAATAATTTGAAATGCTAAAAATTTAATTTGGGCATCACAACAGTGTAATGTACATGAAAAGTAAATTTTTCTATTGTAATTTTCTAAAGACTAAAGACAATTTACAGTATTATTGTATTATTAGTGTTTTTAAATATTACTTGAAATCAGCATGAGATGACTGGAAAGTAATCAAAATGTACATGTGCATTCACAATTAAATATCCAAAATAAACTGCCCTAGTAAAAAAGAAAATAAATTTATTTCACACTAAGTATAGTTCAAATCTATTCCTATGTTTATTGACGTATCACTCGAGACTTACTGATATAAAAATTATAATTAAACTTTATTTGGAGAATTGTGCAAAATGCACTTTTCTTAATATTAATGTCTTTTAATGTCACTATTGATGAGGATTGTATGATCTTTGAATAATATCGCTCTTTAAATGCAAGATATTTAAAGTGTACCTAAAGTATACATCACAATCAAATATACTTCAGTACATCTTCAGTACATTCAGTACTATTTCTGCACAATTAAGGTGCATTTAGCATAAAAACTATACCAGTTTAGTGTGTGATGGAAATGTTTTAGCTATTCAGAAGGACTGAATAGGGTATATTCAACATAGAATGTTCAGAAAAGTGCAAACTAATGATACTCAGATCAAAGATCATGTATCCAGTGATTAAAGAATCTATACTTATCCAAAAAGTGCTCAAAACAGTACAACCAATCACCAGTGAAGAAGACTTGAGTGACATTGATTTTTACTTAACTACTAGGTATAAATGTACATTTATCTTTCAGTTCAGAGAGTCTCTCTTGGTTGTTGTGACCAGTGGGCTCCCGACCATGAATAAACCTTCATTCCTGCAAAGAGCAACTTGGGAGTGGTGTCTGGTATATGTTGCGCAGCTGAGGAATAGAAGTACTAAAGATTCTACACTCAAAAGACCACCATAAAGACAGTGATAGTGTTGGAAGACTTTAGAGCCATCCGAGTTAGTAGTTAGTTAGAGCCTGTGTCGGACCAGTGTACATCTGAGAAGGGCGGTGAGAGTGTATAGATGCTAAAAACCTGTGCCGTCACCATACTTCAGGGAAGTATTGGATTGTAAGTATTCAGGTAATTAGTTCGAGGTACTGTAGTTATTATATTAACAACTGGTACAGTAGTTGTTTAAATTGTAGGGTATTTTAAATACACTTTAGTATATACAAATTGAAAAATTGGGAAAATTGAACTTCCTCTATGGCACTGCAGTGAAAAAAAAACCCTGTTGGAAACATTATTTTGAAGAGTTTAATGCAAAAAAACATATGCTGCCAAGACTTAGTAATGATATCATTTTTACAGACGGCAGCATACAGTGTGTATTTCAAGTACATCATTTTTGAGATGCTACTTGAGTATCAATGACATTTTGATCACTATATATGCCCCTGGTTTTAGCCTGTTTGTCCACCAGACAAAACCCAACTAATACATTTCTTTTCTACAACAAGCAACAAAGTTTTAGTCTATGTGATACAAGTTACACTTGTTTAAAACTGTAGCTCAAAGTACAAGCAACAGTAAAAAGTTTCTTCCAAATTGAAATTTTAATATGACCCTGACTAAATAGTGTGTTAAGGGCATTTAAAGTGCATTTTCACAAGCTCACAAATAAACAAACGGATGCTGCACCCTTGAAATGAACCTCAACATTCAAATCACAGTTTTAGCATTCACAATGCGTGGAAAAATTAAGACTTTTTTAGCCAATTAAAAAGTGGTTTAATTGCTTTTGGTAGGCCTGTTTGTCTTGGCTCATTAATTGTTTGACTTGGCATAGATTTTGATCTGAATTTCACAGCATGTGTAGACTGAGTGGAACTGTGTCACAAGACAAGGGATAGGAATAAAGAGCACAACAGCAGTGAAAAACAGAAGAGAGAAAGAGCGCAAGAGTGAGCGAGTCCTCTGGTACCATTCCCAGAGGAAAGCTAAAGTGAATGGCTCTCGCTTTCATCAATAGTCTCGCTCTCTCTTTCTCTCCTTATATGGCCTCTCACCATCGCTGATAACATCTGTCAATAACAGACACTCGACATTGAGTCACAACCATTATGACATCAATCACTTACTATGACATCATCCATCAGCTCCACTCCAGACTGCCTGGCCTTGCCAGTGAGGCTTTTATTAAGCACGACATTCTGTGTTTCTTCAAGGAGGAGCGAGGCTGGTCGTGTTTTTGCATGTATTTCCTCTAGTGCAGAACAAATTCTAGCATGAATGCATAGAAACAAAGAAACAAACACACAGCTGGAGTGGAGCCTTCATTAAGGGGGTGATGATGTATGCTGGTGCAGCTGTAGGCTCTGGCTCATAACAGGAATCTATACACAAAGTCATTAGGAGAGCTCCCTACGCTCTCCCGCCCAATTCAACGCAAGCCATTTCACCAGTTACTCATAACTGGCTTTTACAATTGCCGAAGACAGAGTGAGAGGTGCTTACTTGTGTAAAAGCCACCACTGCAGTAGAAGTTTGACTCTTCACTTGCCTCACGGTTCGATCTGACCACAATTCAGATGGTAATTTTGGGATTTTAAAATGATTCATCACAGAAGCTACAAAAGTTAATCAGTCGAGATAGCTGAGTGATTCCCTATTTTCTTTTGTTGTTTTTTTAAACTATAATGGCACAGACAGCAGAAGGTCTCCTATATTAAAACCTAATGCACGGATCCAATATACTGTTACACATTAGATTTTTTTCCACCACTGAATGGAAGGAGTTTGCAATGCTTGAAAGATAAAATGTGTATGTGTAGTATTAACAGGATATCAATAATATCATGAATGTCAGTGCCAATAGCCTCGTAGTTAGCATGCCAACATATAGCACATCTGCACTCACGGCGACGTCTGATCTCTACTATGCTGTCAAAGGCATAAAAAGGTCCAAAAATATAACTTAAATAATAATAATAATAATAATAATAATAATAATAATAATATCATGTAGGGCTGGGCATATAATCGAATGCGATTTTCACGATACACAGATTGTATCATGAAAATCGATTATCAACATAATTGCGCTGATAATCGGCAATGAATTGCCTGCGATTATGAACACGATATTGCATTGCTTTTCAGTGAACTATGGCTCTGTGTATTAAATGCCGCTTCTTCTGAAAGCACGTGCTGGAGATTTACTACTAATCATAGAACCGGCTTTACTCACGAGATGCGCATGAAAATCGCTTTCGATTATTTGCACAGCCCTAATATCATGACTAATCCAACATCAGTAACTGGCCGACGCTATTCTACTTTAATGTTGGTTAACGCTGGTCATAAAAAGGAAAAAATAAATAAATAAAAAAAGATGTAGCATGTAGCTACTACAGTCGTATAAAATCACAGCTGTTATCGTGGAATAACGCACCTCACAATGTCACAACTGACCATTTAGAATCAAGTATTCCAGAGATCTGTGTAATAATGAGAGAAAAGACAAAATAAAGATATTTAAAGATGAATTTGACTGATAGCATTATTTATTTATTTAGATTAGATTGTTACTGCGGATTCTTTCAGGTAGGACAAACGTGCAGTGAAAATCTGAAATCATGACAGCATTACAGCCATTAATAAAATATATTCTTTACATTTACGCATTTAGCAGACGCTTTTATCCAAAGTGACTTACAGTGCATCCAGGCTATATATATATTTTTTTACCAGTATGTGTGTTCCCTGGGAATCGAACCCACAACCTTTTGCACTGCTAACGCAATGCTCTGCGCTGCTAATGCAATGCTCTACATGTTACTTGCATGTCACAGCTAACACCAGCTGATTTGACAAAAACAGTTAAACCAGTTTGATTTTGCAAATAAATAAATAAATAAAAGATAAAACCAGTTGATTTAACAAAAACAGCTAAAAACCTGCTAAACCCAGCTGATTTAACAAAGAAAAACTGCAAAAAAAAAAAAAAAAAAAAAAAAACCTAAAACCAGTTGATTTAGCCAAAAAATAAATAAATAACTAAATAAAGTTGGATCAGTCAGAAAAGACAGGCATTTCTAATACACATATGTATTCTTGTAAAAATGCCTGTGACCGCATTAAGGACCTTCCCAAGTGGAAGTTGTTCAGTAATAAAATATTCACCTTTTCGCTCTTAATAGCGCCCTCTCTCTACTTGTAGGAATGTTACACACCTCATAAGAGATTTCTGCACCACTGTTCAAACACTTCTTGGATTGCACCCTGGATACAGAAAGGCTTGGGTGATTCATTCAGTGTAAGTCAATGTGATGTTTTTTTCACCCCTCTGCCAGGCAATGTAATAGCAAACTTCTACAACAATCCACATGATTTGGAAATGGGGCAGGAAGCAGGTGTAGGGGGTCTTTTACAACATAATGAACCAGGCGAATGAGAAAACCTCTCGAATCAGCCTGGTGTCTTCCCATCTTCAGACAAACATGCACGAGTGCCCAGATTTATGGAAATTGTCTCTCTCTTTTTGGCAGCAGGACTAGGCTTATCTGGACTCAACCACTATCTACTGTTTGGACTAAATAAGTTTCCATTTACATTTAAAATGAGACTGAGCATTTTCCAACTCACTCTCCGTAGATGCATGCTCCGTTCGGATGGGGCGGAAGCGGCCATGGGTAGGTGGGCAGGGCAGGAGGGTCACTACTGCATGCGGACCCCACTGAGACATCATCCCTGTCAGAAGAAAGCTTGACCGTACTGTCGGAATTCACACACAAACGCACATTTTTCCTCTCACGCTGTCTGCTTTCCTCTCTGGCCCCTAACCAAAAACTGTAATCACATTTCTCAGCTTGCACGATCTTTGGCAGAGGAGGACTGCTGGAGATTACACAAGCTTCTGCACAGCAGGAGAAGACTCATGTTTCTGTTAAGACTCTATCAATAATGCTGACAGCAAACTCGAAATATGACCTGAAAACTGGATTTCAGGGACTGGAACTTTTGATTCAACGACAGCAATGAATAAAGACCTTCGTGCTGTCATCTGTAGGATCTGCTGCATCAGTTTTATCACATGCCAACAAACTTCAGTGATGAAGATCCTAAGAAAATAAACTGCAGGGAAACTTATTAGGGGCCAGTGAAAAGTTCTGAAATGTGGCACATAGATAGAGGATAGCCTGAATGGTAACCACAGCAATTAAGCAGCCTCTAACTCAAATCCCCTAGCGCCACCAACTGTCCAAAGCTGCACTTACATTTATGCTAATAATTTTTGAACCGTAAAGGCTAAAAATCCATTTCATGTCATGAAAATTTGTGAATTTTCCAATAAACCTACTTTTTCGAACATTTTTCGACAATGGCCCTCCAGGACTGAAACTGTACTAGAACCAGACTAGAGATGGGCAAATGAAGCCTTGTGAAGCACTGAGACTTTCCTCTGACTGTTTCGGGAAAAGATTCAAAGTTTTGAGAGTGTCGAAAATAGTGCTATTTGGTGGTTAGTAAAAAATAAAGTGGGCAAAAGTCTGTGTTGATCAATTATGTTACGTGCACAAATAAAAGCCTATCACATGAACAAACAAAACCCAAAAAACTTGTGTGTTTGTTGAATTTCGGTCTCTGATAAATTAAGTTAACATTACCCATTAAACTGTGGATTTTAATGCCAGTACGAATATCAATATGATTTAGTAGAAGAATAATGTACACATACTGTATATAAATTGCATATGGCAAATATGCAATTTTCCTGAAATAATTAATATTCTTCATATTACTTGTATGACTGGGTTCTTAAACATAATCGAATAAGTCTGAATAAAATGTTTTCTTTAATGAGAATGTCTCTTCCCTGTAATAACTGCAACTAGCAAGTAGCGATAGTAGCAAATTGAGATTTCTCTGGGCTTTGGCACAAACTAAAAGTTATTGCCAATAAATAAATAAATACAAATCTGTACATGTATGTCAACACTGGAAAATTGGAAAGAAAATCATGTTCATCTAACCACTTTATGGGGTCTTCAAGTGCCTTACTCAAGGGCTGACTGGTGACATAAGATTCCAGTTACAGTCTAATTCATACATCATCCCTTCTGGGGTGTGAATCAAAAATCTTTTGGTTTCCAGCCCAGATATTTAACCACTAACTAAAGGAATGCACAAGTCTGGCCACTTGCCGATAATTATTTTTGTGTTATTAAATTAATTTTGTTCTGCCAGTTTTTTTTTTTTGTTGTTGTTGTTGATCTTTTTATTATCACAATAATCAAGATAAAACGTAAACTAATTTTTAATGAATAATAATTAATATTGATAAATGCTGGATATGCTGGAAATGACCGTTAGACTGGATATTTCACTCAACCACCCAACTTGAGGTTACCCAGGCAAAGTAGAAGAAGTGAGTGAAAAAGTAAGAAAGAGAAACAGATGGGTGGTCCTGTGCCCTTTTCCCTGTGTGATGAATCACTGAGTCGAAACATGGGTGAATGATGATCTTCTTCACATCAACGAGAAGCATTCAGCAGACCCCAGAAGAGAAGAGTTACTAATGAAAGAGTCAGAGAGGCCGTTCAGCTACATTACTGTGGAGAAAAGAGGACTTTTAGCCTCTTTCAGACCATTAAACAACATTCTATGAAAGGGGTCTGCAGTTTTCAAATTGGTCCCATAATCACCCCAGTAATAGCCCATGGAATAAAGTCTGCTAGCAAAGGCACTCTGTCCCTCACTCAAGTGTGCTGAACCCTAAAATACCACCAGCTAATTATATAATGGCCACATTTATTGTCAAAAGCATGACAGACAGAAAAGTGGAGTTTCATTTTTGGCAAAGTTTGACAAACATGTTCTACAGCACAGTGTGAATATTACTGTCATAAACAGCCACGCACCAGCTATCACAGCAGGAGCAGCTACAGGCCAATGGGCTGTAAATGCCCTTCTGAACAAACTAAAAGCATGTAGAGGAGACATATCATGAATTTTCAACATTCAATTTTCCCCATGAGGTTCATTTGTGAAGTTAGTCAAGGTGTTTGTACCAAAAACAATTTCATCATTTAAAAAAATTAAATAAAATAAAATAAAATACTGAAAGTAAACATTAAAAATGTTTGCGTGAAAGAATTTTTAAAAGTACACATTTTATTATCATTACATTATTTAATTTAAATTTTATATTTGAATTTATATTTTAAACGAACAATATAATTAAAAAATTGTATAAATAAAAATACAAAAATTGTGTAAATAAAAAATGAATATAAAAGACTATGATTTTAAATAATTTATGATATTCATGATATAATTTAAATAAAAAATCCCTCTTGTTGTGACCTCTTTAAGACATAACACAATACTTTTTTTCATTAACTAAAATAAAACAATAATTAAAAAAAAACATTACTTGAAATAAAACCAACTTAAACTAAAATAAAATTTTTGATCTTAAGTTAATGCACTAAAATATACAGACAAAAAAACAAAAAAAAAAATATGGAGACATTAAAAATAATATAAATACAATGACAGAAACATAATTAAAATGACTAAAACTTGAAAAAAATTTTAATTAATACAAAAATTATAAAAAATAAATATGTATAAAATGTATTAAAATAAAATGTATTCAAATAAATAAATTAACAAACAAATGAACAAAAACTATAATACAGTATCAGTGTTACTAAAATAACATTAATCACAATTTATATTTATTTGGGCTTTCAATTAATGTAATTTAATTAACAATATATTAATAAACGTGTCTTAAACTGTATATCAATTCTGTACAAAATTATTTTAATTAATAACCACATCATATAATTAACTGAATAAAAATCAATTGAAATATGATGACCTCCAGTGATAGGATGCTAAATGGATTCCTCCAGCCAAATAAATGGACACAGAAGGTCAATTCCACTCAATCACGCCTCAGCGTACAGGAATTATGCGTGTTTACTCAATTCTGTATGAGTGCAGTCATGCAGGCACATCTCCCTTTGCTTGAGCCCGTGTGCATAAAAATCATTAAACTCACCAGTCATTTTCTTGTTTGAACGGCGTTTGAAGGTAAGCAGTTTGTGAATGTGTTTGACCGCAGCAAGCAGACAGAGGCTATCATTCTCTTTAGAGAACACAATCAAAGAAGCCGGCAAATGTCACAGCATCAGTGTAAATGTAAAGTCCAGTAGCAGCCAGAGGCCGCTGCAGCTTCACTTCATCTCCTTCTGTCAACTATTCTTTATTCTTTACAAGCCTTCTTTTGTTACTCAATCTCCCGTCTTCAATCCCTCACCATCTCTCAGGTCTTTACACGAGGTCAGCTACAGTAATTAACACTGATTTAAGTGTAATTCTGTTGTAGACAGAACAGGACAGAAAGAGGTCCTAAATGCCATTCACCTCATTCAATGTTAAAGGGATACTCCATCCCAAAATGAAAATTTTGTCATTATTTACTTACCCCCATGTTGTTCCAAACCCGTAAAAGCTTTGTTCGTCTTCGGAACACAATTTAAGATATTTTGGATGAAAACTGGGAGGCCTGGGAGTGTCCCATAGACTGCCAAATAAATAACAGTGTCATGGTCCAGGAAAGTAAGAAAATCATTGTCAGAATAGTCCATCTGCTATCAGTGATTCAACCGTAATGTTATGAAGCGATGAGAATACTTTTTGTACACGAAAAAAAAAAAAAAAAAAAAAAAAAAGACTTTATTCAACAATTTCTCTCCAAATCAGCGTAGCGCCAATTTGGCAATTCTGAGCTGTACGCAGATTGCATACGCTCTTCTGTATCAGCCGCTCTGCAAGGATACATATTTTACGTGTATTTACGCTTTGGTTTGAAAGCAAACAACGCATCGGTGCAACGCGGCTGACACAGAAGAGTGTACGCCATCTGTATCGATTTTACTACATTAATATTTTTTCTCCTATCACAGCTTAAAATGTAGCGCAAGCCATTCATATTGTTACATTGGTGACGAAACCTGGGAGGAAGCAGGGACACGCTACCAGAGATCCCTCGCCGCTGTGGTGAATCCGCTGTGTCATCGACCATGGTGGAGCAGTCTGCCACCATGGACGCTTGAGGTTGTAAGGTCCAGGCACTCGGTCCAAGGAAGGTATCCGGTGCTGGCTGAAGGTTTCTTGCACGTTCGGTCTTTTTAGCGCGTAGAGTTATTCAATTTAAATCCAATTCTAATCTGACTCCATTTTAATATTTCATCTGACTCCATTTTAGTATGACCTCGAATTTAGGTTGAAAGGCAAATTGGTTGATTGTCTGTCTCTAATTATTATTATTATTATTCTGACATTGGATTATTCTAGTTAACTCTTTACTTTATATTTACTCGTTCATTAGGAATCTATGTCGCTCAGAGTGCCCCACGACGGCCGTTCTACGTGTGCCCCACGATCACAAACTCGCCAGTCTGAACAGTAGTCAGAGGTTATGACTAATACTATTTAATAGGTTACCCATACTTACCATATTTGAAATAGTATTTTCGTTTAGTCCCCCTCAGTTACCCATGTACAACTTAGTTAAAGCTCACCACAATAATCAGCGGTTATGCTAGCACTATCTGTCTAGCCCCCCCGACAGTCATATAACTACGTACAACTTAATTAAAGCTGAGACAATAATCAGAGGTTATGCTAGTACTCTTTGTCTAGCCCCGATAGTTAAGATTAACTACGTACAACTTAAATAAAGCTCAAACAATAATCAGCGGTTATGCTAGCACTACCTGTCTAGCCCCCCGACAGTTATATAACTACGTACAACTTAATTAAAGCTGAGACAATAACCAGCGGTTATGACCAGTACTCTGACTAGCCCCCCATAGTTACTGCAACTGAGTACAACTTAACTAAAGTCAAGCGGTTAGCCAGAAATCTAAAACCTCACCTGATGTGCCCCATGCTCCATCTAGCCTGAGTTTTAGTATGCACTTAACCCTGGACGCAGATTTGCGGAAACATAGCCTTCACTTTAATCTACTTGAGGAAACAATTTCAGAGTAACTCAGAGTAAATCAAATGTAACAATTTATTATCAGTCAGGTAAGTATTATGCCAATTACATAGCCAATTCAGAGATATCAAATCAATACAAGACATCAAATTCTCAAAGGTGAATCTAAGAGTAAAAGATGCATACCTGACTTTTAGAAAAATGCATAAGTATGAAGTGTGTGGACACACTTCATGCTAAGGGCTCATTCTGGCTACAGAAGGCCCTGATCCTTTTGCTGCAATCGTTTAAATACCTCAGACCAAGACAAACACCCCCCGAGATGGAGACAGTAACTAACAATAGGAATTTGCATTAACTCAGGTCCCAAGCCTGGGTGGTTTTACAACTCAATGGGAACAGGAGGTAATTTACATGGAGGACCCTGGGAAGGGGCACTCCCATTACAGTAGGCAAAATATCTCTTAACTCGTAGGATCTGTATTATCTTTTAATCTACTTTTGTAAGATTGAAACCATTGTACCAGTTGCACTGAGACATTTCAAATGATACCAGACATGACTGTTAGTTCGCTCGCATTGACATTTTCATGTAATCATTTTGAGCAGATTGAGTAGAAGAAAGCATGGGTGAAGGGATTTAAAAAGAAACAAATGGCCAGAAAGGGAAGGAGGTCTCCTGCACCTCCACTCTGTGGGGTGTCTCGAAGATGCCCGTGTATACCCTCATTGTCTGTTTCTCAGGAGATCAAAGTATCTCAGGTTCTTTAATCCCTTACAACGTGGTGGGCTGGAGTGAGTTGCCGGGGGGTGGACGAACTCGCTGCCTGCTGCCTGGGATGTGGAGGGACGGCTGCCATCCATGAGAGAGCGGAGGAGTCACTGCCATTCGCCTGAGGCCGGAGCCTGTTGCCATCCACCATGATGGGGAGGAGAAGGGAACGGGGGACTCCTGCCGGCTGCCCGAATCCAGAGGAGCCGTCGCCGTCCACCGGACGGTCCTATCCAGTACCGCCGCCAGGCAACGCCGAAGAGTTTACCCAGCTGGTGGAGGGCCGAGCGGCAGTGTGTCTGGGAACTGGAACAAGAATTGTATTTTTTCCTCTCTCCCCTCTCTCGTCTCTGTCTCTCCTCATCCTTCCGTCTCCTTTTCTCTTGCCTTGTCTGTCTGTCCTTACCCCCAGGTATGCCGCGGCCGCCATGATCAGGGGAGAGTAGAATGCAGTCTCGTGGGGGTATGTGACGATGGAGCGGGGCCATAAAGGCCATGGGAAAGGTGCGAGGCCGGTGAAGTAAATGCTAATGCGCGACACCTGCGCCACTCACGGGTCTCGAGTCCCATGTAGGAGCTCCGGAAGGATAAAAGGAGGAGTGATGACAGTGTTGAATGAGAGAGGACCAGGCCTGGACTTTATTTTGTGTTTTTGTTCTGTTTGTGTGCGACAGTCATCCGCGAGGGGCTGTCACATTCTTTTGTGTTTATTTTATTATTAAAGTTTTGTTTCTGTGACTACGAATGTTTGTTACACATATCTATTTTACAATCCAAATTATAAATTACACAATACACCACAAACAAAAAAAAAAAAAAAACATACATAAGACAGACAGACAACTGTGAAATCTTAAAATGAATGAATGAATGAATGAATGAATGAATGAATGAATGAATGAATGAGGTAATTGTGTCTTTTTACAATTTGGATGTTCTTGCAATTCTGTTTTTATATCTCACAATTCTAACATTTTTTCTTACATTTCCAAGAGAACGCAGGACTGTGAGATAAAGAGTCACAATTACCTTTTTATTATTCCATGGCAGAATAAATAACAATTAAGAGATTGTACTCTGAGAATTGTGAGATTTTAAAATTGTGAAAAAAATCTAGTTTACATCTCACAACCCCCCCCCCCATAATTGTGAGAAACAAAGGCTGAACTATGAGATGCAGTCTCAGAATTGTGAGAAAGAAGTCAGAATGGAAATAAAAATTGCCATTATCCATTTTTTTTATCCCGTGGCAGAAACAAACTTCTACAAATATTACAGTTTTTACTGTATTTTTGATCGAATAAATGTAGCATTGTTGAGCATAAGAGACTACTTTCAAATAGGGAAGCATCAATCCAATACTTAGTATCGGTATCGGCTCCAATACTGGCATTTTCTTCCGGATGGGGTATCAGTCAGACGAGACCGATCCAAATCCGATATTGTGTGTATACTATTCTATGTTATTGCCCCACAAAAGCACAAAAACATTATAAAGTTCCATAACGTCACAGTCCAAGTGTTCTGAAGCCGTTCCATAGTTTAATCTGAGGTACAGATGAATATTTAAGTTGTTAAATTCAAGTTCACGTAAACTCTTCTGTCATCCTCCATTCAGCATTCAAACTGTGTGTCGCATTCAGTTTCGACAGTCAAGACTATGAAACTTTCTCCAGGAGTGCACAATAACTGAGATTTAAAACTGTTAAAAAAGGCTTAATAAACTATTAGTACTATTATAGCATTTTACCAGATTTAGTCTTACACTTATTCACTTTTATTTTTTCCCCACTAAATAATGTTATTTCACTAAATGTTTAGATTTGATAAAATTGTGCACTCATGATTTTTTCTAAAATAACTTTTGCTACAAAATTATCCACTAATCTAGTTTATAATAGTATTTTGTCATAGATTATGATTATATATTTTTTAATTTGTTGTTTTTCATTAAAATGAAGTTGTCTATGTTTAGTTGATTGTATTTAACACACAAAAGAGTGACGATCAGGTCAACACACAGAAGTATATAAAAAGCTGCGCTGTTATCGGATCAGATGGGAATTGGCCGATACTCAGAATTTTCTGGATCGGATCAGATCAGATCGGATCTGAAAAAATGGTATCGTTGCATCCCTACTTTTAAAATCATTTTAAAATCTTAATGACCCCAAAATTTTGGACAGTAGTGTGGAAAAAAATGCAAAGTCAATCTGTGGCTTGGCAGAAAAACAAGTGTATGTATATCCATTTTGTGTGTGTGAGAGAATAATTCGATTGAAATCTGTAAAGGCCTGAGCTCAAGCTGGCTGAGTAAACATCAGCACTAATAGAAGAGGAAGGCTCCTGCGTAGCAAGCACACAATTGGAACTCAATGAACTCATCAAAATACCTTACGGGAGGTTTGTTCATCAAGATTAAAAAGGCTCTGATTAACTTAAGATTCTATGTGCAAGACAAACTTCAACCTTTGACGTGCTGCACTTCTGTAACCTGTCAGTCTATATGTTAATTCAAGCAAGTGTCAGATTCAGAACTACTGCTGAAGTCTCTGACCTTACAGGAAACATTCCCTTTAATGAGTTATTACACACTGTTCCCAATTAGTGCGGCCAGTTGAGTTCTACACACTGATCAGAGTGATTCGCTGACCTCATCAAATCTGTTGTGTTTGTTCACTATGGAACTGAACTTGAAGACAATAATAATAATAATAATAGTCCAATGTGATTCAGTAGAATTACTTTTTCACAACATGAGGGACAAAAGAGTGCGTCAGTTTATCTGGAGGTTCATTAGGGTTGAGCTGACAAAGTTCACACAATTAAAGCGGCTCATATATTGAAAATAAAACAAAATATTCTCAATATGAGAGACGAATCAGTGTTTTATTTTATTCTTGTGGCTCATCTGGCAACCTTCACAATGAATGTTACAAATTTCTTCAAAAAGTGACCTAAACACGTTTTTGTGAGTTTTACCCGGTTGCTCTTTTAATATTGGACGTTCAGTTCTCATGTGACATCAAGTGAAAAACAAAAGTTGAAAATCTTGTTGAAGATCTGATATCATTCTAAAACAAACATTCACATGCACATTTACACACTACAGACAATCAGATTTTTTTTTTTTTTGTCATTTTTACATTAGATTTGGTCAGATATAGTTCACTTTTGTGTACAAATTCACACACGTGTGCACACACACACACACAAAGTGAAGGCACTTCTTCCCCAGATGACTATCAGCTCCATCCACCAAAATCAAACCAATCTCTTTCAAACTGAGCAGTGGTTCATCCCCCTAATGAAGAATCTGTTCAAAGCAGCCCGATGTGCCTAACAGGCCCAGTTAGCGTTAGACTGTGTGTGGCAAACAGCAGTTGAGCGTGTGTGATGGGCGGCTCGAGAGCACACACAAGAGATTAGATGACACACACACTGGGTGCTTCTCATTAGCTGCAGGGCCCACATACACAGAGAAACTGCTGACCACTGAGGGCTTTTACAAATGCTGACATGTAGCCCCATAACTGACCTCATGGTTTAGCGAGAGCTTGCATGTGCCATACACACACATACACACACTCTAACCAATGTTCCCAGTGATCCCCTACAGAAAGAAAGACAAAAAAATCAATGTTGTGTGTTTCACAGGCCACTGCAAGCTAATGAAAGTCATTCATTACACCAGCCAACTACCAAAACACTTTACACTTCCTCTAAACGCTTTATACCAAACCATCATTAGCTTCTTTTTTCCCCTTTTCCTCTCATCACATGCAAATTATTGTTTTAAACACAAAAAAGCATTCATTTAGAGGTCAAGTTCACTCCTCTTCGTCCATTACAGCAAATTTTCCAGTGATCTGCATATTAATGTTGGCCTCATCTACTTGTCAGTACTTGTTTGTTTGGCCCAAGTAATGGAATCTAATCGTGTCCAGTAGTAGCCACCTAAACCCCTTAACATTTTCAATGAAAATGGATAAATTTGGCAATAAATAATAAGAAATTTTAAATAAAGCAGAAATAGTTTTATGTATATAATTAATGCATTATTTTATTAGTGTATTTAGCTATTATGTGCATCAAGTCATCAAAAATACTATAAAGATTGTAGTAAATATTAAAATATTTAGTAAAATTATTAGTTAATATTAAAAACAAAAAAACAATAAAAAAAAATGTAATAACAAAAAATTAAAATAACTATTTTCTATTTTAATATATAACAATTTATTTCTGTTTTGCCAAACTGAATTTTCAGCATCATCACTCCAGTCTTCAGTGTCATGTGATCCTTCAGAAATCATTGTAATAATCGTATTTGGTTCTCAAGGAACATTTCTTATTATGAAAGTGGAAAACAATTGTGCTGCCTAATATTTCTGTGAAAACTCTTTTTTTTTGTCTCAAGATTCTTTGATGAATAGAAATTATAAAGTTCAATAGGACAGCATTTATTTGAAACTGAAATCCTTAAAAACATTATTAATATATTTCTTGCCACTTCTGAATAATTTTATGTATCCTTGCTGAATAAAAGTATTAATAATAATAATAAAAAATTATTAACGGTACTGATTGGCCACTTTTTATAATTACATACAGTATAAGAAAATGTGCATATTTTAGGTGATGTGACTTGGCCACTAGTTTTTAATGAACGTTTTGTTATTGGTCTCATTTCAGTGGGAGAAATTAATGTAAAATGAAAAAATAAAAAAATAAAATTGACCTGCAAAAAGCAGTATGTAAATATTAATAAAACCACAAAATAATCAATTCAAAATCTTTTTAAATATACAATGTTTTTTTTAATGCTCAACTTCTTATGCTACTGTACCTTGTCATTGTCTGTCTTTGTCATAGGCATAGCTGAGGCATAATTGAAAATCAAGGCTTGGTAATATTAGAAGGGCTTTGATGATATAATTTTTCTCATAATGTCATTCTATAAGTGTGGGTAATTCTGTTCAGAGTCATGCGCACAGGCTCTAAGAGGCTTATTATGGCATTATGAAGTAAAACCTTCAAAACGTCCTTCCAGTGTGCATTTTCCCAGCAGTTTCCATTGCTTCAGTCTGAACAAAAACCCATTATCACAATATCACAACAATGAAGAATCTACTCAAACTACTAAATTTCAATTCATTCGCACCATTGATTCTTGGTCTAATAGTAAAAAGAGACTAGTTTAGTATCACCGCCATTGCACAGATGTGCTAACATTCTTTGATCCGAAAATGAGACTTCAATTTCTACAAAATAACATTCAAGGAAATCTCCAGATAATTCCATATTTTCCCCCTCCAATTTACTCCTGTTTGTAGTCACATGGTCTGTAGGATAATGACTTCCACCAGCTTACGCTTTATGCACAACCTTTCCCGTTTAAAAGATACGTGCAGAACTTCAGCTGAAGCAAAATGGACAGTCATGCTTTCAGGCGAAGCAATTCACCACGGTACATCATTGCGCTGGAGCACTGACTGGCAACCCATTATCCAATTTGAATAATAACACATTGCCTTCAGCCCGAGAGCTACGGAAGTCTCGGCTCTAAAAATATAGCATAGAATAGAAAGGAACTGGCAGAAATAGTGTGAAAGAGCTTTGCCTTAATGTCCTCTCTGTAGGTTACAGCAGCCGTTTAGAGAAGAGAGACCTGAAATGGCCCACCCGCACACACACACACACATACACACACACCTAACTGGGACAGCAGATGTTCAGTGGGAAAGAAGCTGAATGGAGCTAACCGTGCACAAACACAAACAAACAAGAGATTAAATATGCTGTGCAGCGAAGGAGTAAATTTAAGAAGTGCTTCATTAATGCAAAGGTAACAGTGCTTCTATAAATATAAAAGCTTTCTGGTGTGAGTTATCAAAAATACAATTTTTGCACATTGACAAATTAAGCTTGTTGTCTTCATAATAATGGATGATGTGCATAAGAAAAAAAGAATATTGTGGCCTCGTATTAAGAATTATTTGTGGCCACTCCTATGTTATGAAAACTAATTAAAGGAAAAACTTCACCCAAAAATTAAATTTGCTAATTTGTGGCCATGGGCCATTGTACTAATTCATTTCTGTTTTGTACCATGATTTAGATCGTTATATGAGTTTATTAGGAAAACCACGTAAAAATTTACTCACCTTCAGGCCATCCAAAATCAATAATAAAAAATTCACCCACCTTCAGGCCATCCAAAATCTAGATTAATTTATTCATCAGAACAGATTCTAAGAAAGGTTTCCCACAAAATCACAAACGAAAATCCTTCCTTCATTATGCATGAACATGTTCAAAAAAAATTAAGAGACAAAAAAGCTAATTATATATAAAATCAATTATAGAAAGTTCTTCTGTCTTTATGCATGCTCATGTTGAAACCTATGCGGGATCGGATGCTGCGGAGACTTGAAACAGAGAGAGCAGTCTGGGGGAAGGATGGCTGGAGTCACTGATGATCCTCCGGGATTTCCTTCATACACCGCCTGTGTAGATGTCCTGGAGGGAGGGAAGCTCACCTCCAACAATGGATTTCTTCTCATGGTAGAACTGAGTTCAGGGATGAAGAGGCGTGACATCCAGAGTGTGTTAGACCGCAGGTGAGAGCCCTGCTGATGTTAATCACCCTTACTCGCTCCACAGGTGTCTTGTCGATGGTGATGGGTGTGTGTTCTCTGCTCTGTCTCCTGAAATCCACCACCAGCTCCTTGGTACTTGTCGATGTTGAGTGAGAGGTGGTTGTCCTGACACCATTTAGTCAGGGTGCTCACCTCCCCTCTGTAGGCCGTCTAATCGTTGTCGGTGATCAGGCCTATCACCGTTGTGTCATCAGCGAATTTGATGATGACGTAGGAGCTGTGTGTGGCTGTACAGTCATGTGTTAGTACAGGGAGTACAGGAGCGGGGTCTGAGGACACAGCCCTGAGGAGCACCAGTGTTGAGGGTCAGCGGGGATGAAGTTCGTTGTTGCCCATTCTGACCACCCTGGCTTCTGCCTGTTAGGAAGTCCCGGATCCAGCTGCACAGAGATTGTGTAGTCCCAGATTCTGGAGCTTCGCAACAAGTGTGTGGCAGGCACTATGGTGTTAAATGCTGAGCTGTAGTCCACAAACAGCATTCTCACATAGGTGTTCTTATTTTCCAGGTGGGTAGAGAGCAGTGTGTAGAGTGAAAGCAATAGCATCGTCTGTAGAACGGTTGCTACGATATGCAAATTGTAGCGGATCGGCAGTGAGGCAGGCAGCACAGAGCAGATGTAGTCTCGGACGAGTCTCTCAAAACACTTACTGAAGATGGGTTGTGAGAGCAACAGGCCTCCAGTCATTCAAGCATGTGATTTTATTTTTCTTTGGTATGGGCACAATGTGGATTTTTCTTGAAGGCACGAATGGTCCACAGAGAGTGAGGAAGCACGATGGGAACCACAGAGAGAGAGAGGGAGAGGTTGAAAATGTCTGTAAAAACATCGGCTAGCTGGAATGCGCATGCTCGGAGCACACGGCCTGGGATGCCATCAGGACCCGCTGCCTTGCGGATATTCACGCCGTCGGAAGGATCGGGTTACATCCGCGGCGACAGAGACGGAGAGTGCACTCACCTCTTCTGCAGCAGCTGCGGGAGCGCTTCTGTGTGGGCCGGTGTGTGGCGGTGTTGTGAGCCTCGAAACGAGCATAAAAGTTATTCAGCTCGTCCGGTAGAGAGGCGGCAATGTTCACAGTAGCTGGGTTGTTCCCTTTAAAGTCTGTGATTTTATTGATTCCCTGCCACATGCCTCTTGCATCGCTGAGTGTTGAATTGTTCTTCAACTTTGTTTTTGTATTGTCTTTTTGCGGCTTTGATGGATTTCCTGAGATCGTAACTGGCTTGTTTGCGATCATCAGCGTTTCCGGATTTAAAAGCGGATGTCTGCGCTGACAAGGCTGCTCGAACATCGCTATTAATCCAACGGTTTTTGGTTGGGGTAGATGTGGATTGTTTTTGTCGGCACTACATCTTCTACACACTTCCTGATGAAACACTTGTTACATTTCTGAACGCCTCTATGTCGTCATCAGAGACGCTGCCCGGATGAGACGAAAATGTCCCAGTCCACGTGATCCAAAACAGTAGTTATAGCGTCATGATTTGTCTGAGTTTCTGCCTATAAGCAGGCAGCAGAGAATGGAAGAGTGCACAGATAAGATTTGTAGGCAGGAAGAGAAAACAGTCCGGAGCTAAAGAGTTCTAAACAAATATTTCCCATACAGTTCCTTGAGTAATGTAAGAGGACAACAATGTGAATACACAGAAGCATATGAAATTCCAGATCAGGGGAGGCAGAAGGATTTAATAGAGACCTATTTTTCGTTCTGTCCGAGCTGGAGGAAGCGTTATCTGGATAGCAGACATCCAGGGTCTGTGATGGAGTTGTATTTTGGACAAAAGCAACAGTTCGAGGTTAAAATGTTTCAACTCACATATCAAAAAAACACAATAAATTAAATAATGGAATCGAATCGATTATATTAACATCTTTTAACTTCATAATACAATAAATCATTTACAACAATCATTCTGATTACACCCATTCACTGCAGAGGATCCATTAGCAAACAAGTATAAAAGACTGTTTGTCTTGGGTCACAACTCTGTAGATGCACTGTATGACTGATGGACCATAAATCAAAACACAAAAAACTAAACACAAAAAACTACAAAAAACCCACCAAAAAAATCTACACCAATCAAAATAAAATAAGACCTGATACTGTAATGCTAAACACCTTATTAGTAAATCCATCATTAAAACATGTTTAATTTCAAACCTATTTCCATAATATTGCTTTCTCTAATAAAAAGGTCATCTTGTCTGAATAAGGAGAGAAATATGCACAGACAAATCACAAAGAAAAAAAAGTCATTAAAGAAAAAGGACAAAAATTCAATAAATTAAAAAGAAAAAAATTTAATAAGACTATTTTCACTGGAGGAAGCGTTATTATAGATTATGGAGTTGTATTTTGGACAAAAGCAACAGTTCGTTTAAAATCTCACACAGCTTTTCACTTCATTAAATTATGGGACTCTGGAATCGTGTGGATTATTGTAATGATTTTTGTTTTTGAACTCCCCCCATTCACTGCAGAGGATCCCAAACAACTGTGCTACTTATTTCAAATATAACAATGCGTCACAATTTATCTGAATTGTACATTTTCACCAGGGTTTAAAAGATCTCTGTACCTTAAAGCACACAGATTTAAATTTGGCTAAAAGACACCATCTGACTAAAACATCCTTAAATTTGGCTAAAAGCCTCCAGCTGACTTTAATATGCAATGAGTGAGAAGAATTTTGGGTGAAAAATGGAAATGCACAGAGAGCCGAGACCTTTGGGGGAAATCGGCCACATAGAGAACACATAGTCAGACATGTTATTCAGCGATGACCTTTCACTAAACACTGCCTGCTGTTCCCCAGGCACTGAGAGAAAAAGAAAAGAAAGAAAAGAAAGGGGGCTAGAGAGACAGAGCCACTGCATCACCACACATACATTCAACATTTAAAATTAATATTGAGGATGCTCAAATCTTCTTCATATACTAAAAATCCCTTATATTCCAATACTGATGCCCATTTTGAATAAAAACATCTTTAAGTCAGGAGACTGACTATGAAACAGAATCAATGTCTCCTGACAGAATAAAGACTGAAGGATATTCACTCAGAATATTTACCATCCAGCCTGAGAGAGATGAGAGAGCCGTGATAGACAAGTGCTGAACGTTTAGTCAAATTTACCTGTGAGCCTGTTAAAAAACATATCAACTTAGAAATATGTTTTGCTTTAGAAGAGTTCCCACCAAACCAAAATAGAGAAAAACATGACACCACAGAAGAAGGAAAAGTGACTGGGTATGTGTTTGTGTGTAATCACGTTATTGGGTAGGACGTGTTCCAGACAGCCGTGAACCAGACTGATCCGGTGCCAGAGAGTGACTGGATTTACAGCAGTAACACATTAACACACATGAATCACGCTCAGTGTTTACTTAACTCTGTGTGCCACTACTGAAAACATAGAAAAACACAAGCAAAAAGAAAAACTGAATGCACACTGGGTTTAAATTGGTTTTTTGGCCATGAGGTTTCCAATTATACAAGACATGTGCGTCATTGTTTACAATTGAAAATGTCTCATTTGCTTTTTTACGCTCTGTGAAAAATTTGTGACACATTTCAGCTTATTTCACGCTCACAAAATAACCGTCTTAAAGTCCATCCAGAAACTACCCAGGCTTTAGACTTCCACAACTTGTACAGTAAACCTCTTTTTTTGTAGTTTTTTTCCCCCTCAATGTGTCTATGCAACCGTGCATCTTCCCCGCAGTGAGGCCCGGTGAGCCAAGAGTCTCTTTATCAACTCTACCCAGAATTCCCAGGAGACTCATTTGACAATCAAGGCCGGTCTACTGTAATAGCAGCATCTCCAGTCTGTTCGGGCTTCAGAACTGTCAGACTGATAAGTCATTGCTAGCAGACACTGGCTCCGTGTCTGTCTGGCTCAAGTATCAAACCCAACAATATGCAACAGATGGTAGAAACACACACATCATATACACACAAAACTAAAGATGGAAGACAAAACAGTAACACTTTCTGTTTATATATGGAATGTATGAAACATATTGTCTGTTATGGTTTCATAAATAACTGTTAGTTAAAATGCATTATAATACATACTACACAAAATATGATACTAAACAATATACAATATGCAATAAATTCTTTATGCATCTTTTTAATAATGGTTTCTAACAGTGATTACTATTGTTTATGAAAATTGATTATTGGGTGAACCTCACAAAATAAATAACTAAATTAATGAGGTGTATTAATGCGACTGTAAAGGCTTTTGTATAATATATATGTATATTAATATCTAATTTAATGTGACATTGCAAAAAATGGTCCCAAAAAGAGGCCTCATTTAAGCATAATATAATATAATATAATATAATATAATATAATATAATATAATATAATATAATATAATATAATATAATATAATGATGAAGGAATTCATATTTGCTGAGCTGCATTTAATTAATGCAGATTTAAATACTACAAACTAGTATATACAAAATTAATATGAAATAATATATTTGTATTAATATATAGAAATTTTGAAATGTAATGAAAATATTATCCAAAAATATTGGATAACAAATTACCCAAAAATATTACAAAATTGGAATATAAATATTAGCCAAAATTATTTATTTTTATTTTATTTTTATTTATTTATTTTTTGGGGGTATTGATTGATTGATTGAGTAAAATATTGCCAGGAATTGTGACCGATACGTTTTCCAGAAAACACTACTGACTTATATATGTAGCTGTACTGTACATTTGTAAACAGATTTTCATTCCGTCCAAATTCACATGTCGTAATTACAGTTTCCTTTCATAAGAATATCCAAGAAGGACTCGAGAGCAGCTTGATAAAGCGTTACTGATTAAGTACTGCATTTGTTGTGGATAAGTCAATCATATCCTAAACCACAAACAGAGCAACACCATGAGAGACCAAGTTTGAATAAGTGTTTTTCACAGAAGGCCTCTGGAACCATCAGCTGAATGAAAGTCTGAATCAGATAGCTACTGTGGAACGGTTCGCTTATGGCAAATTAAAAGGCTAAATCAATATTATGTAGCAGAGTAACATTATGGCTTCCTTCCCGCACAAGCTCTCAGTGGTAACCTTGAGGCTCTGAGCGCAGCACGACTTCATTTCTTTCTTGCCCTGTCGTTTTCTACAAACCGGTTAAATTTCTTTCATAAAAGACATCTGTGAATAGGGAGTAAAAATGGGTAGTAAAACTGAAGGACAGTGTTCTTACACAGGTTTTACACAGGTACATGAACACATTGTCCCACTGAAGCAAATTTTTAACAGTCAAACGGCTTCATACAGTGCATTTAAGAAGCTCAAGATGTTATTTGAACCTGTCCCTCGCCTGAGAGTTGCTGTGACTACTGTGAAAATGAGAGGGTCACAAAAAAAAAAAGAGGTCAGATGGACAAATTACCAATGTTTCTCTTTCACTAGAACCAAAAAACTCTCACATCCAATACCAGACTCCTGGAAGGTCAAGCCGTCAAGAGATGCACATAATTAACAAGTGTGAGGAATGTCAACTAAAGCTAAATGATGTTAATTGCTATTGAATGCTGGGGAAGCTAATGTGACACTCACTTAAAAGAACTCTTAGATTCATTATAGATATTTTTTATGCATTCATTTTTTTAAAGAAAGGTGATAAAGACAAAGTATCTCATTCACAAATGCACACAATTTATCTATAATTTATATACTTGATATTATTCTTAGTATTAGCATTTTATTATAATAAAATAATGCTGGTTGATATAGATTAAACAACAAAATAAATAAAATATTTAAATATATAAAACAACTAAATAAATAAAACCAATTAGAAATAATACAAATAATAACATTTTATAACATATAATATAACAATAATGATGATGAAGATTATTATTACTATTAATATTCTTTATTCTATACTGATTATAATAAAATAGTAATAATAAAATAGTAATTAGTAATAAAATAATACTGATTTAAATAAATAAATAAATAAATAAATGAAAAACATTTAAAATAATATTTTAATAAAATAATACTGGTTTAAATAAATAACTAACTAAATAAAATACATTTAAAAATAACAATTTTATAACATTAAATATAACGATGATGATGACTGTTGATATTATTATTTATTTTATACTGATTATAACAAAATTTTAATATTAATAATAAAATAATACTTATTTAAATAAATAAAATAATATATTTAAATAAAACAAATGTAAAAATAATATTTTATTATATTAAATATAACAATGATGACAATGAAGATTATTATTTCTGGTAATATTGTTTATTCTATACTCATTATGATAAAATAGTAATAAAATAATACTGATTTAAATAAATAAACAAATAAACAAATATAATAAATAAATTTAGAAATAATATTTTAATAAATACTGGTTTAAATAAATGGTCTAAAATAAAATACATTTAAAAATAATATTTTATAACATTAATTATAAAAATGAAGATGATGATGATGTGAATTTATTAGCTAATATTATTATTTATTCTATACTGATTATTATAATAAAATAGCAAGATTGATCATAAAACAGTACTGATTTAAATAAATAAAACAACTAATATATTTAAATAAAATAAATTTACAAATAATATTTACATACCATTAAATATAACAACACTTATAATGATGGTGATATTAGTTTTATTATTACTATTATTATTATTATTATTTATTCTATACTGATTATAACAGTTTAAATAAATGAACAAATAAATAGGTAAAGTCTTTAATTATTTTTTTTATAAAAACAATAAAATCCAGGCTCAGGTGGGGCTCTGTCATGCAGTAAATGTCTATGAGGTTTTCCAAGGCATGAGAAGAACCCGCTCATCTGATGTGGAGACTAGTTTAACCCGGGTGCCCTCATGTGACAGAATCACATGTGCACATGTACGCAAAAACATTAGTATTTAGATCTGCAAATGGAAATCCACCAACATGTGGACCCACGCACACATGTACACTCTCTCTTGCACATACAAACTCATGCTGCTGTATGCAAATCACAATATGAGCTGAAATTGCATGAACTCCACCCTGACCCTTGCACAAAGAAGTCAAGAATATTGTCAGCTTAACCGTACAATTACATCCTTCAGGCAGCATGGTCTCATTACTTGTTGAAGCATTAGACAGCCCCTGCACACTCCCACACAGTACATTTGCATTACCTGATACTGCTCATGCTGCCACCGGTCTCAGATCCCAGTTTGCATCGCTCCAGCTGAGTAGCCACTATCTGACGCTCCGCCTCCAGCTCTCGAGTTAATCTTTCAAACTGCAGTTCCTGAGAAACAGAAAGAGAGATGGTCAGTTAACACATTTTACTTAAGCTCCATTACTCTACGTCACTTACACTACAAAACATGTGAAGATTACTACAACATTCTTATTAAAACTGCACAAAGCTGACAGTAAAAGCTTTTCTGAGGAAAATATAAGTGGTATTTAAAAGTGCAAAAGTTGCCATCGTGATGCTAAGTGTTCTTATGTGTTCGTTAATGTGCTTTCAGTGTTTTACCTTGTCGCAATGCATTTCCTAAAGTGGCTTCTAATGTGTTACTGTTTTTGCTTTAAGCTGGTTGGTCTAGATGAATTATATAGATGTATCTTTATTTTAACAATCTTGATATTGATTCTTAAATCCCAAGACTGGTCTTTCAGTCTATTTTTAGTTTGTTGATGCATGAAAAAAAACCTTACTAAACATTATTTGTAGAGTGCTTGCCATCCAATAATCGCATTACGTTTGTTCTTTGTTACTTTTAATAAGAAACAGTCTCAGATTTCAAATCCTCATAAGTTCAAACAATAAATCTTATTTTAACGTTCTTTAAAGTGGTGTGACAGATCATTGTAGCCACCTCAGTTCAACTGAAAATACCATGTACTGCACCTATCATAGTGATTGAATCGATTCAAATGAATTGATTTTGAATCAAATCGAGATCAGAATTGAATCGGACCAAGAGCTCGTGAATCAGAATCAAGCTTTTTTTTTAGCATGTTGTTTAATGAGTAAAAAAGACCTCACTCCATTCTGGTGTCTACATAAGGCTCAGTTTCCTTCTTCAATTCAGGTATATTTGTGCATCTGAAAATTTAGAAAAGTAAAAGAACTTCTTCTGGACGATTTGAGGCAACATACTAATATTTAAGAGTTCGGGGTTTGTTCAAATCCCTAATCCTATAAACCCAAAACAAGATCCACTAATTACATTCAATATGTAATTTTAAAATGTCCTATAGAGGGCACATTTTGTTCTCTCCTGTAAAAGATAAGATTAAACTCTAGTCCCATAGAGAAACTTCTGTAGAATTTGTGGAGTAGCGTGCACACCTATAAATCAAACAGGCAGACCTCCGGTTGGCCCTGAGAGATGATAATCACCACTAACACCCCAGCTGGGACAGACGGTGCACCATCAGCACCAATAAAGGCCCATTTCATGACCGGACAGCACATATAATCACTTAGACAGCCGGCCCCAAGCTGCCCACTCCAGGCAGCCAAGATTACAGCCTGAAGCCCCAGAAAAGAGCACTTCCTCCAACGAGAAACCGTCAAAGAACTTCCAATTCCTCAAATGCACTCAGAGAGGGACAAAAGACCTGTGTGAGACACCAAAGTGTTTTATTCCTGCACAGAAATGGTCCAGAACAGGGAAATGAGGATAAAATAGGAACTCTGAAAACAATCAGACGCTCCACAGCAGGAGTTCTTGTCACAGGTACTGGTTTTAATTACAGCTGGGCAGGAGAATCGATGGAGGCTTGATCCGTAACCACATGCATACGGGGGTCGTACAATTGGAGAGTTTATTGATCCAGCTCTGAAAGCCATTTGTGGACTGAATCAGATGATGCCGTGTCCCGCCAGAGCCTATTTCCAGACACCAAAACAACAATTTATCAATTTTTTTCCTATTTTTAATTCTATAACACCCTTCTTCATCCACACTTAAATCACAACCAACCAGCTCTCGGCCAGCAAACCACAAAAGTGCAACAAATTAAACTGCTTTCTTCTCACTCTCTCGACTCTCTCTTTCTCACACCGTTCACACTTCTCCCATGAGATTTTTCCTTTATGCAGTTCAGGACACTGACACATTAAAAGAGGATATGGACTGTGGAATGCATCCTGCCCACAGAGAGATACATCCTAAGTAATTAAATCTAAAGAAAGATGCCTATGCATGGCTGTGCTCTTCATTTAATAAAGCTTTTTTCAGATAAGTCGGAGCAATATTGAATAATAACCGTATATTTTGTCGGAGATAAAGCAATATTGTGAATATTGCTACAATTATAATGCGCAACACTTGGCAACTATATTTTTCTAAAGATTGTGTCAAAAATAGTTTTGGTTTTGCATTTCCTCCTGTCTCATTACATGCGGGTATGTAAGGGCCAAGAAATTTTTATGTCTTATGACTTATTTAAAATTCAAAAACAGTTGAGGTGGCAAGTTTGTTCATTACCTTAAATCAGTTCAAACTGGTTCAAATATTCACACACATACAAAGCACCTAAGGGAACATGGTAAAAAAAAAAAAAAGAATGCAATGATAGGAAGCTTATAATTCTGTGGTTTTATATTTGCGTTACCTTGAGAAACTTTGCTAACACTTGCTCAACCACTGCTCTCTCTCTCTCTCTCTGAAGTTTTCTGAGAGAATGCAAATATCTTGAAACTCAAACGCAATAAAAAAAAAAGAAAAATTTACTAAAAAATCAAATAATATTAATTTTTTTGTACAATTACTTAATTTATTAATATGTTTGATAATATGAAGGAATATTTGTATTGATTTTTCACAGGTGTTTTACCTGGGAATTGCACATTGCATTGTGTTATGTTTTAGGGTTGATTGAAATGTCTGTATATCTTACGGAAAATGTAAAATTTAACTGACATCTTAAGGAGAATTTTCTGCCAGGACATTATCTGTTTTTCATGCTTTTTTCTTACAGTGTACAGTCCTGTACCACATATTTTTGATGAAGTAAAATTGTTTTTAAAGTGTTTACATATATTTATATATTTATTAAATTAAATTGTTAGCTTTATATTACACATAGATATTTAAAATTATTCCATTTGTGCATGAACATCAATAAAATGTAGTTAATTTACTGATACACAGTCTGAAAAACAGATTTGTACTGTACTTTTCCTCTAGCATTAAACAATTTTAATCTAATTTCGGGGGGGGGGGGGGGGGGGGGGGGGGGGGGTCTGTTCGATTGCAAAGATGTTTCCTCTAAAAAAAAAATAATAATAATATTCTTAATTCACAAATATTAAACTGGTAACACTTTACTTAAAGCCTTTATGTATAATGCATTATAAAAGTAGTTTTAATGCATTAATTATGCCTTGGAATGCACCTTACAATGCATTGCACAATCTCATGAATAAATGTAACCACAGTTACATAACACTTATCAATTCATTGATACACTATGAATTATAAATTTGTTTGTAATTATTTATGCCAAGATATAATGTATTTCAATGCACATTATGATTAATTATAATGCATTATACCCTATAACAACCCTTTATAATGCATTATACATAAAGGCTTTAAGTAAAGCATTAGCATGAAATCTACTTAATTCCCACATATTAAAAGTACACTAAATATTTAAAATAACACAGAAAAATATTTATACATACTGCATTATCTTCCAAGGCAGCTTAAAGTAGATATTATAGAGCAATAACACTATCAAACCAGGTGAATTAATGGCGCAGCAACACCTGTTGATCAGAGTTAAAAAGAAAATAAGTGCAAGGAAATCCTTTAAATGCAAACTAATGCATCATTCAAATTTTACAACTGAGAACTGATAGCAAAGTCTGACTGAAATCTACCAATTAAAACCAGTATAAATAAAGCTGGAGAGCTAATCGATAAGAATTAACGCCAATGAATGAGGCTGTTTTGCTGTATTATGCCATACCTAATGAAAAACACAACAGATGTCCAAGAGGAAAAGCAAAAAAACAACTTGCACCAAAGTTATCTTAACCAAATATCACTATATTAGCAAAGCATACATATAATCCAATTAAAGTTCCAAGAAACTTCCAACCCACCCTTTAAATCAGAACCATTTTTTTCTTCCTTTCCCAGTGCAGATCGGGAAAAAAGAGCCGTACCTCGTCTCACACCACACACCAGAGCAACCGGTCGCAGAGATCAGTGTAAAGCCAACCCGTCGACCAGCCCTCTTAGCTCTTCCTATTAGAGAAATTCCTCAACTCATTACAGGCGCGGCCGGTCTGCCAGCCGCAGCTTCCAAGCATCTCACGCACAACACTGGCTCAGTCAGCCACAAAGATCTCCATGGCAACAGAGGACCCAGCGCCCCCCTCTGGCATTATTTATGCAACATTTCATCGCCGAACGTCACGCCCACCAGCCAGATTGCCAAAGCAAGCATCCCTCCAAACGCTCTCCCGTCTGCCCCTTTTCGCAGGACTGTTTGTGCCCGGCACCTCAAAGACCGGGTGAGAATTTCGAGTGCCTTTGGGGTGAAACACTAAATGCCTCTCTCCTCATCCATCCCTCGGCACGCTGAAAAGCCTGAGAACTTTCACTGTCTGTTCCACATCAATACTAGCCTGGAAGTCGGCGTTCCTGAGAGAGACAGAACGATTTATCTAAAGCGCTGTGTCGGAATATGTTTAAACACAATGGAGACCCCATGTGTATTATCAGAGAGAGGGATGCCAGAGTGTTTTGGCAGCCAAAACTTCTCCAGCCCTTTTAGTGCTATTCATTATTTATTGAAAAGACACTATTTCACAGTATACAGCTAAATGACCTGTCTGGCTGCGGTCAGAGTAAATGAGAGATGGTATTGCGTCTAACTAAACCAATCTAAGTTTCATAAAAGCAGGGGTTTCAGAGGTTTAGTTGCTGCAGCAACGAGCGGAAAAATAAAACTGACCGCCTGCTTTGTGTTCCCACAATAGGGCTGGTCAGTGATGAAAGCTGATTGATAAAAGGTTACTCTTGCTGTTCTCATGCATACCAAGTGCGCTGACACCCTCTCGCCTAATAAGCTCCTCTCTTCCATCTGATCTCTCCATCCTTACAGATGAGCTGGAGAAGATGGTCAGGAAAGTTTCAAGGGAATGAGATGCTCTTCATTAGGGATTCATGATATACAATATAAAATATTTAATTGTAAATGTTTGTTCCTCTCATTTTTGCATTTAGATTACCATTGCTGTCTTTTAAAACTCAAAGTTAACCTTTAAATTAATTCTAATAAAATGTTACAATATTACTGTTTTTACTGTATTTTTGATCAAATAAATGCAGCCTCATTGAGCATAAGAGACTTCAAAACATTTAAAAACATTGATACAGTGAATAAAACACTGATATCCACATACAATTTATTACAAAGGCTCACAATCATTCTATGTACTTGACATCTCACAAATATACTGTTCTAGTTCGGTCCCCTTTTGTTATTCTGGACAGTGATGGTTTCGTTAGATCAGCTCAAGTAGAGAGTATCCTATTCCAGCCCCCAGGGGAAAGCAGCTGTATCCCCCACAGAACGAACAATAGGTCATGTGATCTGATGGCTGAGCGGACCCTTCCATCTCTCTCAGGTGACCATTTCAGAGCAGGATAAGAAGTCTGAGGTCGTCTAACCTGGTGTTCAGACACATATTCAGTACTGAAGGGCTGCCCTTGTCAGTCAACTTCATGCCAGGAATCAGGAAACTGGCCTGTTACTGACTAAAGGTGGTTCCATGTGTTATTTAGCATGTCAAGCATGAAGTTAAGTGCTTGAACGTGTGGTCCAACTGACAGTCTGCTTAGAAAAAAAGAAAGGAAAAAAAAGGAAAAATATGTAATTCTTGCTTTAAAAGCACCATTAGTGACTCAGTTAATGGAATTTTGTCATTGATAGGATTTTAATTATTTTTCCTTTTTTACATTTTAAACAATTAACATTAGCTTTAAGTCATTGAAATGTCAAAATATGAATGACATTTAACAAAATAGTGTGTCTAAACAACAAAAAAGGAACACTATGCAAATGTATATGTACAGTCGTGGCCAAAAGTTTTGAGAATTACATAAATATTAGATTTCAAAAAGTTTGCTGCTAAACTGCTTTTAGATCTTTGTTTCAGTTGTTTCTGTGATGTACTGAAATATAATTACAAGCACTTCATATGTTTCAAAGGCTTTTATCGACAATTACATGACATTTATGCAAAGAGTCAGTATTTGCAGTGTTGGCCCTTCTTTTTCAGGACCTCTGCAATTCGACTGGGCATGCTCTCAATCAACTTCTGGGCCAAATCCTGACTGATAGCAACCCATTCTTTCATAATAACTTCTTGGAGTTTGTCAGAATTAGTGGGTTTTTGTTTGTCCACCCGCCTCTTGAGGATTGACCACAAGTTCTCAATGGGATTAAGATCTGGGGAGTTTCCAGGCCATGGACCCAAAATTTCAACATTCTGGTCCCCGAGCCACTTAGTTATCACTTTTGCCTTATGGCACGGTGCTCCATCGTGCTGGAAAATGCATTGTTCTTCACCAAACTGTTGTTGGATTGTTGGAAGAAGTTGCTGTTGGAGGGTGTTTTGGTACCATTCTTTATTCATGGCTGTGTTTTTGGGCAGAATTGTAAGTGAGCCCACTCCCTTGGATGAAAAGCAACCCCACACATGAATGGTGTCAGGATGCTTTACTGTTGGCATGACACAGGACTGATGGTAGCGCTCACCTTTTCTTCTCCTGACAAGCCTTTTTCCAGATGCCCCAAACAATCGGAAAGGGGCTTCATCGGAGAATATGATTTTGCCCCAGTCCTCAGCAGTCCATTCACTATACTTTCTGCAGAAGATCAATCTGTCCCTGATGTTTTTTTGGAGAGAAGTGGCTTCTTTGCTGCCCTTCTTAACACCAGGCCATCTTCCAAAAGTCTTCGCCTCACTGTGCGTGCAGATGCGCTCACACCTGCCTGCTGCCATTCCTGAGCAAGCTCTGCACTGGTGGCACTCCTATCCCGCAGCTGAATCCTCTTTACGAGACGATCCTGGCGCTTGCTGGACTTTCTTGGACGCCCTGAAGTCTTCTTTACAAGAATTGAACCTCTTTCCTTGAAGTTCTTGATGAACCTATAAATTGTTGATTTAGGTGCAATCTTAGTAGCCACAATATCCTTGCCTGTGAAGCCATTTTTATGCAACGCAATGATGGCTGCACGCGTTTCTTTGCAGGTCACCATGGTTAACAATGGTGAAGAACAATGATTTCAAGCATCACCCTCCTTTTAACATGTCAAGTCTGCCATTCTAACCCAATCAGCCTGACATAATGATCTCCAGCCTTGTGCTCGTCAACATTCTCACCTGAGTTAACAAGATCATTACTGAAATGATCTCAGCAGGTCCTTTAATGACAGCAATGAAATGCAGTGGAAAGGTTTTTTTGGGATTAAGTTAATTTTCATGGCAAAGAAGGACTAAGCAATTCATCTGATCACTCTTCATAACATTCAGGAGTATATGCAAATTGCTATTATAAAAACTTAAGCAGCAACTTTTCCAATTTCCAATATTTATGTAATTCTCAAAACTTTTGGCCACCACTGAAACTTAACTAAACAATAAAAAGCAACAAATTTCATTACCAAAAAATAAAATTATTACATTTAAAAAAGGATATAAAACTTTATGGCAAGCAGGCCCTTTATAATTAACTTGACCAGAGTTTGCCTCATTTTTCTTGAGTTGGTATATTATACAATACAAGCTTTGAAGAGTTACTATGTCGCCAAAGTAGGTTCACTGGGAAAGGATGATAAAAAGGAACATTACATAACGCATGTAGTTATGACTATGCTAATCTTCAACTTCACTGCATATTATCAGAGCACATAAATATACATTGACATTCATTTTGATACATACATTTCATGTCAAATTTCACTTGAGACATACAGAGATAACAAAATGTGATTTCATGCAGGACTAAAAATAAAATCACATTCACAAAGGGAAAGAATACTGGAAAAACGTAAATCCAAATCTCACAACAAAACAATTCACAACAAAATTCTCTGCCTGTCTTCTATTTTAAAACTGTGCTGTTTTGATTAAGGTATCCTCGTAGTGTGCGAATTTGGGTCACGTGATCCAATAATTACATTTCTGTTTACAGAAAGAGAGAAAGATTAGATGCAAAAATGAAAGACTGAGAAAGACAGCTACATGAGGAAAAAGAGACCGAGGCAGACATCATCAGCATTCTGTGATGAATGGCCCAATTAAGTTCAAAAGCAGGGCTTCTGTCTGTCACGTCTGCTCTTCAGTGAGACTAAGAATAGCCAATTTACCCCAACACATAGATAAACAAACTACACTGGGCAAACAACCTTTCCCTTGCCAGGGGAAAAAAAAATACACTGTGCTTCTGAAAGAAACTCACTTAACCTTTACAGGCAGTGCTAAAGGAGCCGCCGATGGATCAGACTCACTCAGGATTGCACAGGGAAATTTATCTTCTTGAAGTATCATGGGAATGATTATTGTTTAATGTGACAGGATGGACATAAATTAAGTCAACAGATGATTGCAGGCTTCTGATAGCGAGAAACAAGAATATTGGGCAGTATCTTTCTCATTCATTTTTTCTCACTGCGAGTTGGGATTACAAAGTGTCATATGGTTTAGTAAAGAGATTTGAGTCACATATCTAAATAGTTATGACATCCTATAACATCTGAACAGAGCTACAGTACACAGTAAACAGACTCATAGGCAGGGACAGACACTACAGTTCTGGAAATATTAATATGCCGATATTTATTTTCATGTTATGGCTGATATCTGACAAGTAGCCAGTACTAAAATCCTGTACTATTTCGTCCAAATAAGTTAACAAAAAAACACCATAAACTAAAGTCAATCTTTTAGGCATGTCAACAGTATAAAAAATGTAATTTTTCACAAAAAAATAAAAATAAAAATCTGGACTATCAACTGGTTAACAATATGGTACAATAAAACACATAAAAAAAAAAAACAAAAAAAATAAAAAAAAAAAAAAAAAAAAAAAAGAGGTTATATCTATACAGTATATCTATACTATTAAACATCCAAATATTAAATGGATATTTTTGGTGTTCAAATTGTGTTACCTGTCTTAATTCACTTCAAAATTAATATTTTGAAAATTAAGGAAATGAAATAGGAAAGGAAATTAAATGAAATGAAATAGGAAAGGAAAGGAAATTTATATAAAGTAAAATAAAACGTAAACTAAAATAAATAAAATTAAATACATACATTGTTCAAAATTAAGACAGGGAATTTTATTAACTGGATTCATAGTTAATAATAGTTTTACTGTGATTATATTTGTGGATAATCTGTTATGATATCTGTGTGAACTTCATACATCCGCTAAAATTGCCTTCGAAAAAAGTTCAAAGTAAAATGGCTCAGAAAAGTTTGTTCAATTCTAAAGTATAAAAGCTCTAGAATCGCATGTTTGCACATTTGTTATATAGTATAATGAAAGACATTCAGTCATTTGTGGCTAGTGTCCAAATACTTTCTGAGGCCACTGTATGTAGCTCTATTATATATAGCCTACTTACTGATCTTCCATTGGCCACCCTGATCTCTAGATGGGCCATTGATCGCCCCATATTGTCAACCACTGCTAACAACCAACAAATACGCTAACAGTACACAACCAAGGTCACATACACACACTAGCAAAAATATCAGCATGTCTAAATATCCCTTTAAAAAAAAAAAACAAAGTTCACGCTCTTATGAGGTTAGACTACTGGCACAACAAAACAGCACCTTGAAATGTCAGCACCTAAATGCCAACTCACAGTGCTGTGCTTGAGCATTGAACACTTGAGCAGCTTCTGGCTGGTTGAATCCGTTCACCCTGATTTAGTTCCCCAACGGACTTAAGTTCATTGATCTTCAGAGACATTTGTTTTCATATACTGAGCCCCAGAAAGGCAGGCTCTCAGTCTCTGTCTCCAGACGGAAGCAGCATTGCTCAACATGTTCAGTGAAACTCAAGAAAAAGCAAAAGGTCAGCTGAAACGATGGAGAAAACAATATAACCGTCACAGGAGAGAAATCCCTTTTTTCCAACACCTTTACTCTTCTGGTGCGCTGAGCATGTGAAAATGTAAAGAGCTGCATGGCACGTGCTCTCTTAAGGGTAGAGAGAGTGACAGCTTCAGAAAGTGATCTCTGGAATGGAGGAAAATACCTGAAATTAGATATCTGATGTGCATCGCTGGGCTTTGAAGGAGGGGGTTCAAAAAGTCAGTCCTTGACAAAACTTTATTATGTGTGGGGAAAAAAAAGAGGTGAAAATTGAGATAAGGTGTCTCTTTCACACATCTGGCACACACACATTGACGTTCATTTGGGAGGGCAGTCAGGTCACGTATAAGTGGAAATTTGGCTCCATAATTACAGTGTCTGCATCTGTGCAATTATATTCTTAGCTTGTTCAATGTTTGGTCAAACAGAAATAACTGAATTTATGTTATGCTTTATTATGTTTCCCACTCTTACAGATTTATTCTAAATGGTGGTCAATGTCCCTTCTTCCAAAGAAATCGTTCAAATAAATAACTGAATATATATATATTACTATATTACTTACTATTACAATATCAAAAATACATTTTAATATTTGTGTTTTTTACTCTAATATGAAAACTTGCTACGCTTACATACTTGTTTCTCCCAAAAACAATGCTATAGCACATTATTCCACTGAAATGTGCATTCCGTGTCAGAATATCTGTTTTTGTTTAGCTTTATGCGATTCCATACACTGCCAATTTACCCAACAGTACACAGCAGGTTGCCAGTTTGTGGGAAAAAACTGTGTATTGCACCCATTAAAGCCAGCAAACAAACTGGGTCAGAGATCACAGATTCTAATCAAACCTGAAAAACTTTGGCATCCATCTAAAAACTCATCAATATACACATCGCCTTCCTTAGTCATTTGCACTCATTTCTTTTGTATGTCCTCAATCTGGCAACCTACATGAGCATATAGTCTGAGGAGGAGGAGACGAGAGAAATAACTCCAATATTTTGAATTTGGACTACTAGCTGTCAATATTACACATTGCAACTTGAAAATATATTATAATATTTGTTTTATTCCATTTCTGTTAATTTCTGTGATACGGAAAAAGCAGACAGAACTGTGGAATCCAGTCATGAACATGTAATTTACTGTATAATGCAGAATAAATCAGAAGTAGGTCACTTTACTTAAATCAGATTGCGATATGGACTAGTGTCTGTGAATATTAAGCAACAAAAAGACTATTTAAATATAAATTCTGCATGTTCTGTGTGTCTCTGTGTGAATGAATGGCGCAGATGCATGGTTTCATCTGCTACGCCTAATAGCTAACAGTATTTTTGTCTCCAGAGCTGCTCTGAGAGTCATTTTATGAGCATTCCAACGTTTCTTTTTAGATAAACTGCTATCATATCAAATACACATAAACAAAACTCTTCACAGTTCAAGTTTGGTTAAACCTGAATAAATTCTAACTGAAATACTTTTGTACAGTAAAATTAACTTCTTAATGTAATACTACTACGACTAATAATACAATTATTATTAAAACTTTATTTTTATCTTTATTTTTAAGCATCCTTCAAATTGAAATACACTGATTAACTACATTACATCAGTTTACATTTTATTCCGCACTGAAGTCATTAGCTCCATCTTTTTTTAGACATGCTAAAAACTATAATAGGTGATAGGTTGCCATGTCATGCTTCTGTTTTCACTATGTGACATCCATTTTATTGCTGCAAACCAGAATAACAAACACACTTAATTTGACACTCCTCAGGCTTTCTTTCAGGTTCATTAAAAGGAGCTTCTTTTTAGATCTGCTATCTTCACATACAGAATCACAACTATTGGAATAGAATCACAAATATAATCCAGCACTCGTAAAACATCTACTATGGCAGGGGTTTTAAACCTTTTCAAGGGAATGTCCCTGAATTAACTGATGCTAGCGCCCACCTTGACAGGTGCCGGCGCGCCCCACAGGTTGAAAACCCCTGTACTATGGTAATAATGAAATATTGGCAATACAGATTTTGCTTGCAAAAACATTTTTGTTTTATCACAGTACACTAGTGGTTTTCAAATAGCCGTCAATGAAAAGAGGGTGCAGTTGCAATATTTACCAGCAGAGACTATTCAGATCACGCTAACTATCCCAGCTTTGACCCTTAAGTTTGTATGACACCCAAGCCTTGATTTGCATACAGTCCTATAAATCTCAATTAAAACATCTGAAATATTTGTTCTTCCTACTTACCGGTGATAAGACACATTTCTGTTATCTGGGAAGGTGCCAGTTTTACAATCTCTTCTGAAGTGCACTTGAACTATACATTAATCTATGCTACAAAATTTCCCATGATTTATTGGCCAGTGCTAAAGTGTAATTCGTTATTTCCCATGGCATTATGATTAACTGCAGATGTATAATCAAAATGACTTTACTAAAATGAAAATAATAAGGTGCCTATTTAAGTGCACAACCTTTTGTACACTTGAAAAAATGATTAAAGTGAATAAAATTTGTGTCCTTAAAAGCTAACAGTTCTTTCAAATTCACTGCATATAAATAAGAGTGTAATAGAAGATTGTGTGAGACAAAAATCAATCACCCTTATATATGATTCCAACTCCATATTGCCATCAAATCCCATTGACATAGAATCAAAATATTAAAAATTAATGTCTTAACAGGCATGTCTAATAATAGACTAGTTCTTTGTCTAGTTACATGTTACATCACACAGCGATCACACAGAGAACTCTAATTTTGTTAGGCCCATCTCATTAGACACTGGTATGGTGCATGAGGAACTGAATCTTGGGATGGATGAGCTCATGATTAAATCTTAGACATCAACAACGCAGTGCAGAACTAACACAAAGAACATGTGCCGCTGGAGAGATGATACTGGCTTCCCACTGTTCCCTTCTCATTTGAGTTTCACCTAACACAACGTGTTGCCATTACTGGCGTGCACAATGGTATTTCTAATCAGTACTCTGCTTAAGGCTTCTGAGGGGAGATCATTTGTTAGAGAGATGCACACACAGCTACATTCTCTTCTAGTAATTGCCATTAATGGTTACATCCAGGCAGGGTTTCTCTTCATAAAAACCCATAAACAAATGCCTCTGCAAAGTTACCAGCATTCATGGGAAGACTAAATATGTTAGTGATGCTCATGGGCTGAATTTTTACATGGTCCCTCAAGTGTTTATAGTTCGTTCTTAAATAAATCTGGCTCACAAATCAAATTTGGCTTGGTTTGAGCTTTAATGTTATCCTGTAAGGATTGTGATACAGTGGCCTATAGGTTATTTAAAAATCCAGTGTGCTTGGGGATCTGCAAAAACATTAAAAAGTAAAAAAAACAACAATAAAATTTAACTAAATGTATTTTCTGAAACACATTAAGCAGCACAACAGTTTTCAACATTGATAATAATTAGAAATGTTTCCTAAGCAAATCAGCATATTAGAATGATTTCTGAAGGATCATGTGACACTGAAGCCTGGAGTAATGATGCTGAAAATTTAGCTTTGCATTTTGAAATATTAAAATAGAGAACCATTATTTTAAATTGTAAAAATATTTCACAATATTCTTTTTTTTTTACTGTAGAATTAAATAAATGTAATCAAATTCATTAAATTTTTATTTAAGCAAAACTGCAATTAAATAAATTCAGCGTTGGTACAGGAGAAATAAAATGGTATACATCTTAAGATATTCAAATATCGAGTAAAGATACTGTTTTCCAGAAAGGAAAAGAAACAATAAATGAGTACATTTTTGTTTAACAATTTTAATTAATTAAATATTAAATATTTAGCTACTCCACTGATTTTACTGTCTGACTGAAATTTAATTTGTTAATATTATTTGTGCAAACCTATAGCTGAAAATGTTGTATCGTGATGTAAATTGTGATGTTTCTACTCTTTAAATAGGACTGATACCTGCCTGACCTGCGAGGAATAAATTCTCAAAAAACACAATCCCAAGCGTTATTACTCCACTAAACATGCAGAGCAAGGTATGATGGATAGATGAGTCGGTCTGCCCATGCATCAACAACTGTATAATTGCAAAAAAAAGTAAAGAGTCAAAATTCATAGTCGTAAAAATACTTCTAATGACCTCTCAATGGAGAACATCACCTGGCTAGCAGCCCAGAGATAATTTGCATTCGAGACCCCTAAAGTAACAGGAGTAATTTTTCTAAATAATCAACTTGAAATAAACACAACTAATGAATGAACAGAACAATAAATATAAAGCTTGATTTTTACCTTTTTTTTTTAAGTGACAGTTCACCAAAAACAAACAAACAAAAAAAAAATACTGGCATTAATTACTCACCCTCATGTCGTTCCAAACCTGTAAGAGCTTTGTTCATCTTCGGAACACAAGATATATTTTTGATGAAATCTAAGAGCTTTTTGACCCTGCATAGACAGCAACGCAACTGACACGTTCAAGGCCAAAAAAGTTAGTAAGGGCATCATTAAAATAGTCAATGTGACATCAGTGGATCAACCTTAATATTATGAAGCTACACTACAATAATACTTTTCGTGCGCAAAGAAAACAAAAATAATGCACGTTGACGAGAGTAACACGAAGCATGCGTGTGGTGCTATCGACGCAGGAGCTGGCGTTCTGACACTGAATGTCCATCTCTCTAAGTTCATCATCTGTATATTCTGGTCTGTATATTCGCGTGGTGGAGACTGACAAAGAGGAGAAGAAATTGTTCAATAAAGTCGTTATTTTTGTTTTCCTTGCACACAAAAAAATGTTCTCATAGCTTCATTAAATTAAGGTTGACTCACTGATGTCACATGGACTATTTTAATGATGTCCTTACTACCTTTCTGGACCTTGAATGTGTCAGTTGCATTGCTGTCTATGCAGGATCAGAAAGCTTTCGGATTTCATCAATAATTTTGTGTTCCGAAGAAGAACGAAGATCTTACAGGTTTGGAATGACATGAGGTTGAGTAATTAATGACAAAAAAATTGTATTAAACACATTTATGCTAATGTCACCTGCACTCACAATTAATACAGGACCTCTAAAACCCAAACTGTCGTGTTTTTATCACTTAGCTGAGATGCTGCCAGCTCTCCACTGGTGACAGAATGCTTAATGTTGTCTCGCAGCCATGATGTTCACATTTAGCTTTTTTGTTACCGTTTTACATTCACATAGACTAGTCTTTCTTCTTCTGTCCATTATTTGAATGGGCTGGACCAGCGCTGCCTCTTTCATGTGGGGGTCAAAGAGATTAGAGCGTTTGAAGTGTGCCAGGCGCTAGCTGAGGGAAAAACACTAGTTCTTATGAGACCCCGTGGCCTCAGCAAGAAGGAAATGACAGACTGCAGGGAGAGAGAATGAGAGGGCTGCTTTGAAGCGGCAAATATCAGTGCTGCGTGATGACACATATGCATTGTGAGTGTGACAAATAGTTTAAAAATAAGCCGCAGTTTAGGGCAAAGTATAACATCAAAAACAAACACTTCTCTCAAACCTCTTATCAGCTCTTGACTGAAAAACATTATATGTGGGGTGAGTACAGGTGCAAAGCAGGTGGATATGGCAGTGAATACATAAAAGCTCCATGGGGAAATCCAAAGGAGAATCCAGCTGTCTGTAAAATACATTATGCCTATTTGAAAACCTGCCTTTCTGACTACATAGGGAGTTAGCTTCAAAGGCAGCATTCTAACCATAATGGAACCTCACAAGTGAATGATTTGGAACACTCTGAATCTATGGCTTCCTAATTTGGCAAACTTATATTACACATTGCTCCTTTAGCATCTTTTTTTGTTGTTGATGTTTGGTCACAGCGAAGTGCTTCCACAATGATTATATGTAGGATTGCAAAGTGGCAGAAAATTTCCAGTAGCCTAAATGTCCAGAAACTTTGCAACAATTTCTGAATGTTTCCAAAAATCCTGAAAACTTTTCAAATTTTCTGGAATGTTTCTGAAATGTACCTTTGCAACCCTACTAACATGTTTAACTGTTTACCTATCCATGTTGTTTGTATGAATCGTGTCAGCCTAGAAACACTAGGCCTAATTAAATTCCACCGTTCGGTAATCCCTCTTTTCCGAATTAGCGGCAATTCGGTGTTGAATGCAACTCAAGCAACAACAAAATACAACGTCAAACTCTGCCTAAAAATCTATAAATCGTAGAACTTTTATTAACAAAGCGAATAAAAATACACCATGCTAGGCTATGCCTAATATAAAATAACAAATAACTTACACAAAGTTTAAATAGGTGTAGCCTACAAAACTGAAAATAAGTAAACACTGTGGAACTAAATAAATAAGAAACGTAGAATGTTTATTAGCAAAACGAATAAGAAAGTTTGAAGGCATGGCATACACCTTGATGTCAAATAAAATAAATTACACAAAGTGTAAATAAAGTAAAATCAGCAAATGCTGTGGAACCAATTAAATAAGAAACAAATGTTTAACAAAAACTTCCAAAATCACCTTAGATAAACAGCAATAGGCTTTTCAAAGTCCAAAATATTACCAAACAGGTGCTTTTGTATGTTGTTTCGAGATTAAATCATCCGCTATCATCTTGTCTGTCTGATCTCACTCTTTCTGTCAGTCAGCTCGACTCACTCCTCGACTGTGATAAATGAAATCAGATGTGATGCGACTGTCATTCAGCAAGCTGCATTGAGCAGCTGTGTTCAGTTTTAATTGTAGTGTCTCTTCTCTAACTGAACTAAATGATTTCTATTACTATAAAAACAGTGGGCAGTGACAAGTGACATAACCGGTGTTGCAGCTTAACACCGTATCACCGCCAACACAGTCTAACGCAGCAAGCCTAGTATGTAACGTAAAGGTTTATTAACTGAGAAGCTGTCAACACTTTAGCATAAAGTAATAATGTAAAAGTTATACATCAAATGTATTATAAAGTGTCAAAATCTGACTTGGCACGCTACAAACACTTAATTTACAATGGATTCCAATGGGGTTTTTCATTAGCATGTTGCTAAGCTAACAATGTACTCCAACTAAATGAAAAAGTGTTTTCTGGGTAGGAAATATATTTTAAACCGTATTTCATTTTTCTAAACTTATGTTGTATATCTAGTACATTTACGAAAAAAAAAAAAAAAAAAAATGGAAAAGTTTCACAGTGGAATGGAAAAACACGTTAACGGCCCATCAGAGTGTGCTCCTCCTTCACATGCCGCAGTCTCTGGGTAAACGGGGCAGGGGACATGAATATGAGGGAATTCTGTTTAACATGCAGTTTGGACAACTGAGGTGGGGTGTGTGCTTGTGGGTGGGTGGGTTTACAGTCAGCAGTTTGCAGAGAGATAGGACAGCAGGAGATGGTCCCCAGAGGTCATTAAACACACACACAAACACAAACAGCTCTGGGCTGATCCTGCACACTGACAGGGGCTCTTCATCTCTCTTTGACCCCAGGAGACACCCACTCCTCACCCTGGCTGGTATTACATCAAACAGACACAGGTCATCAGTCTAACCCCTGATATACCTGCCACCTTTCAAGCCAAATCAAACACGCTCCAGGACAGCGTCTTCCGAATTTTGCATGACTCAGACTTTCTGCTTACCAGATAAATTATCAAAATGTTTTCCTGTAGACCTGAGGATTTTTTCCTTGAGGAGGCAAAAATTTTGTGGAAAAAAACAGCTGACAGTACAGAAAAAGTTATGCGGCAAGAGGCAATATAAAATATTTATTTTTTAAATGTTTTATATATATATATATATATATATATATATATATATATATATATATATATATGTGTGTGTGTGTGTGTGTGTGTGTGTGTGTGTGTGTGTGTGTGTGTGTGTGTGTGTGTGTGTGTGTGTGTTTGTGTGTGTGTGTGTTTTAGTCAGTTTAATGCATTAACTTAGTTAACTTCATTAAAAATAACACGATTAAAATATTTGTACGTAGTTAACACACTGGCCCCGCCCCCAGACCTGTAAGTCTTCTTACATTTCATACGGTTGATTCCTGACAAATATGATGCTGGGCAACAACTCCATGAATGCAGTTATGCCCCAAAATTCAAGATGTTGGAGCAAAAAAATGCCCCTGTATGAGTTTTTGTCTCATATTTAGCCTACGTCATCCAATATCACACGAGTAGCAAGAACAATATCATGAGTGTTGATTTGCTCCCAAATATCAGAAGTTTAAATGTGATTTTATACAACAGTTCAATCAATAAAAAGTTTATTTTGTGTTATATTTTAAACACAGTATGTGTTTTTGCTCAATTTTGCAGAGAACACATTACCTTTTTTTCATTATTTTATTTGTTTTTTTTTTATATATATATCTATTTGGTCATTTTTTCTGACTATCAAGTGTCAGTCACTCTCAATGCAAACTGGCAGGATAGATAAAGTGCCGACAATTCATACAACTATTTCCACACAGTGGCATAGCGGACGGGACCTGCCCGTGCTGAGATGCGTCGTATCATGTGTCAACGGTAGCTAGAGATATTTTCAAAATATCAAAAATTGGCAATATTAAGAGAATTTAGCATTTTCCATTAATGTAGGCCTGTTACATTCTTCTTATTATTAGGCATATTATTAGGTTTCATTTACAAAATGTTAAATTACAAGAAATGATTGTGCCGCAATAATTTCATAGCGCATCACCACATGACGTGTTGTGAGGATAATTAAAGTTTAGGCTATTAGCTTACTCCTCGTTGGAAATGTTTTTAAAAAGTTTTTTTTAAACAGGTCTATTAATTTATACCAGTGGTTCCCAACCTTTTTCAACTCGCGGCCCACACAACCAAACACATATGTTTGCGCGGCCCACTGCAAAAAAATTAACTGACCCCGCTATTGTTGGTTTAATAACTTAGTATTCAAAAGCTAGAATGTTAACTGTATTTATTGAATGAACTAGGGCTGTGCGATATGGACAAAAAAAAAAAAAAAAAAACTATCGCAATTTCTTTGATCAATTTTGCGATTTCGATTTTAATTACAATTTTGACACACACAGAGACATGCTTTACAGTCATAAATGCATTCAGGAAGAATTTGACACATATTTCCAAAAGAAAACCAATTAGAGCTTTATCAAAAAGTTGTAACGTCTCTAGAACAGACATAAGTCAAAATAATCAATATAGTAATTTATAAAAATATAAATAAATAAATCCTGTGTCCAGGGACTTTTTTTCTTTTTTGCCATACATTGTTTATAGAACTCATTAATTGTAGCGGTGCCTCAGGTGTTGAAATAGATTTGTTATACATTATACAGGTTCACACATAGGCCTACTCCGTTTGCAGTGCGTATATAGTATGTGTATGTGGTGCTGAAGCAGCAGCGAGAGCGCATAAATGTAACGCGAAAGCACATTAAATTAATGCACGAGCACGAATCTCTCCGCTCGCATGCAGATTTCTTTTTCTCTGTCACAAAACCAGACGTGCTTGCTCAGATACACGCTGCTCTCGTCCGGAGAGAGTGTGCGCACTTAAAACGTGTCTCCTCTCACTCAAACTGCATCCTGTGCACTCACAACTCTCTCTATGCTCATGTGCTAGATATTAATTATTTTCGCACGCTTTTATTTCTAGCCTTTTACTGCGTGCAGTGTGAACGCTCTGATCCATTAACATGGGCTCGGAAAAAAGGCGCATCACAGACAGTGTGTGTGAACCTGGAGTTACGTAGGCATATTCCCAATCTGTTCTGTTCTCACGCTAGGCGCTTTGCATTCTAATTAGATCGGATGGCATACTGCGGGATGTCAGGCCCGCGGAAAATCGTGCTATAAATCGATTTAGAAATCGCGCATGCTCAAATTGTGATTTTATGACGATTTCTATCACACAGCCCTAGAATGAACTGGCAATGAACAGAAAATAACTCAGGCTCATTCAATTATATATATGAAATGATGTTATTATGTTATGACTTAGACATTTTTACATTATTATTTATTTTAATAGTAATTGGCGGCCCACCTGCAATACCATCGCGACCCACTAGGGGGCCGCGGACCACAGGTTGAAAACCACTGATTTATACAATTGAATTATATGCCTATAATTAAAATTATTAACACTGCATTTATCAATGAAAATTAAGAGCACCGATTTTCAAAAACACCTGTTTAATGCGAAATACATTTCTTCTCATGTTTTTCACTTTAAGGGCCACAAGATAAATATTAAGGGAATAAATTAAGACAGTTATATAGGCTACCACTATCAGCATATGTTGACGTAGTTTCGTCTCTTGTCTCAGAGAATATGCATCATTAATGCAGCATTAGAAAGCTGTCAGTTTTTTTACTTTGACTTTCTTAATAGTGAATTAACAGTGAATAGTGAGTGCCGCCACCGACCTTTAAAGCCATAGCAGAATTGTTGCTCATCTCCGAGCAACACAGCATTGTTTAGTTTCTGAATAAATCCGTGTATTAAACAAATCGTGTGAACCAATGATTCAAAGCCTCATTCATTAAGAGAGCCGTTTACTTCACTCCTGAATGAATCAGCCATTTGAACTAATCAAATTAAGACATTTACAGCCACCCGCTGGCAGATTTAGTTTCTTATTTAGAGTATAATTTCATAAAAAAATATTTTTTTTTTAATTTAACATTTTAATCGACTGACAGTCCTAATGTTTTTTAAAGATTAATTTTAAGTATAAGTTAAATGATGACATAGATAATTTAAATCCAAGTAAAGTGGAAATAAGCATGAAAAATGAATATGTATGAACATTCAGTACAAAATGGTATAGTGGTTGGTACTTTTGACAACAGTAGTTGCGACATGACTGTCGGATCCAATAGTCAGCAAAGCATCTACTTTCTGTTTCAATCTTGTTGAAAATCCCGCATCGGATTGTGCCTTGTTTGTAAACAATCCTCTGTAAAATGAAGTGCACAAAAGACTCAATGAAGTGACTTCATACTGATGCGGTCTGGTTCTTCATTAAAAATGAATTAATTCACTCTTTCCTAACATTGGGATCAGAAAGAAGGCAATACAAAGGCAATGTTTTTTCCACAACTTGACACTGCCAAGTGGCAGAGCCATCTTTATAATTTGGTTTCTACACAGACCTGCGCATTCGCTTTTCTCGTAAACACTATGCGCAAATCAGCAGGCAGGGCTAAACATGCAATGATGTTGAGCTTCTTCTGTGGAGGCAACACTTATTCACACTATTACATCGAGTAGAACATTCCAAAAGCTGTCTTCAATATAAGCTGTTTTTAGACTAATGACAAAATTTTGAGTTCTGAAACTTACAGGATGTTTTTAAAGTACAACAACCTCTTATATGTTAAAAGATCAAGAGAATTTTAGTTTTCATTTCATGACCCCATTAAGACAGCAGAAATGCTACAGCCACTGTAATTTCTTGAATGTGGACATCAAAATGTATTAACCCAGAACGAGAGTTTAAACTTTTATTTTAAAATCGCAATGAACATTAACATATGTCAATTAACATATTGAGAAAGATATTGATGTATTCTCCTGTGTTTGCGTAGATTTATAAATTATTTACCTTAGAAATCTGATGAAATGGCACGTTTCATTCCCAGATGGATGTTATATTAAACCCAAACTCACAACAATATGCAGAGATGGAGTTTGAGATGCTCCACGCAAATGATTACAATTTGTGTGGAGCAGCATTTACTGTGAACGGAGCCACTCTGAGATGCACGTACATAACCTACACACACGTAAATAATTAAAGCGCATTTATTAAATCCAATGCTTACTCGACACGGCAAAATGAAATGGATGATTTTTTTTTTTAATCAAGTACTCAAATTGAATCAAGGAATCTTGACAGCTTTACTTAAAATGTAAATGTCTTTACTGTCACCTTTTAATAATTTAATGCATCCTTGACAAATAAAAAGAATAATTAACAAATCGCAAAGATGCAAAGAACACTCCAATGCACTTAAGAGTAACTGCTGAATCTGTAAATTCTCTAAATTCTTTAATTTTCCACACAATTACATTGCAGTTTGATCATTTTCAGCTTTACCTGTTTCTAAATGGTACAAAAATGCAAAAAATAAAAATAAAACTAGGGTTTGTTATTTTGCATGATTTCCTAGGTGGCAGAATAAGCTGAAACTAATGAGAACCTTGCTCACAACTGGCTTGTTATTGCCTGTACATTCAAAAAACACACAAACACTCCACTAATGAATGTCCAACTGATGATGAGAGATCTCAAAACACAATGGGGTCTGGTAAAACAGCTCATCTACTCTGTATTGTTCAATAGTGAAAAGGTAGTTCATTTTGAAATCTTTGCCAAGGAATCTACCTACTTTTATTGAGGATTTGAAGACTGCATGAATCTACTGATAGCGTGTCTTCAAACTGTCGTGCCTCACACAGACGTCTCCTTTCATCTACTCAAGTTAGTCTGCCGCCATCAGACAGGTTTTGTTGTTTAGCTAAAATGACAGGTGCTGTTCTCACACTTGCACCCCTTAAAGCGAACGGCAACTTGAGGTCTGAAATTAATTATTCTTATTAATCAATGAACCACTGCAAGTACTTTAGCCTGGGGCTTTCAACAAATCAAAGAGATTTGTAATAACTTTTTTGTTGTATCACAAAATAATGTCTTCACTGTAATGAAAAAGATTATTATTCCTTATTTACCACCATATTGGCTGATTCCAGTTGGAAAGGCACAAGGAAGCAAAACCCTCTTGCACTTAAAAAAAAAAAAAGTATAAAAAGAACATTGAGCATTGTTAATTCAAAAGAAGAAAGCAGTAAATTAATGCTGAGTTCAAGTTGAATTAGACATTTACTGGAACAATGTGAAAGATTAGACTCCACCGGGCGAAATGTCAATGAATCAATCTCTGAGTAACAAAACAGAATGAGAATGCATGTAAACTACTGCTGACCACACTGACCAATTTTCTATTTACTGCACATAGAATTTCTAGGGACCATAATTGTTTGTTTTATTAAATATAAAGTTATTAGTTATTAAATTAAATTAAGCTTTTTACATATTCATGACATAAACTTTATTAAAAGCTCAGGGCAACAACACAACCCTGGAGTTTCTTTTAAGCAAGCACAAAACATTCATACTGAACTATTAATAAATTAATGCAACAATATAATATAATATAAGTGGAAAAAGCTGACCTAAAATACTTTCATAAACACTAGCGATAATACCAGATTTTTAAAATATAGTGTTAAAAATTTTAACAAATTTAAAATGTATTATCATTTTTTTTTTAAACACACTAACATTTTTGGCAGCACTAAAAAGCTAGAACTACATAAACAAAATATACAAAAATAATTTTAAAAGACCTAAAATTGTATAAAGTGAAATCTGACGAAGACTAAATTATAAAAAAAGATGATAGAATTTATAAAATTATAAAAACAAATTCATGAGTTTGATCATTCATGATTACATTTATTACATGAGCTAAAGTGTCCAATAACAATGGGATCAGTGTTGTTACTGTTAACAAACTATTAAAAATTGTTTTAAATAACTGAAATTAAGTTGGGATAAAATAATTTTTTTTGATGAAAATAAATATTAGACTGAAATGTAAATATATGAAAACCAAAATGGAAATAAAACAAAATGCAAAGCTAAATAGAAATATTAAAAACACAGTTAAAGTACTAAAATGACTAAAACTGAAATAAATATAAAACTTAATAGAAATGTTTTAAAAATTCAAATAAAAAAGCTGATAAAATTACTAAAATAAATTAAAACTGAAAATATAAAAGCTATACTATTAACACTGTAATAGAATATAAATAATACTAAAATGGTCGTGCAATCTCAACATGTTGGTTCCTGTTCACTGACCCAATCCATAAACAAATCAGGTTACTGATATGACTAGAGTTCATCTAATGTGAGTGTATGCAGAATTTAAACATTTCTCGAAAGTACTGTATATGCATTTTTAATGAGGAAAAAAAAATATTGCATGAATCTTCAAAATATGGGCAGCAGGACTTGCTGACATGCGATATGTGCAAACATCTCTATATTATCCTGCAGGCACAAACACTCTTTCAACACAAAGGCATTGGAGACCAATTATGTGTCTTTACACAAGCCTTTCGCCTTATAGGCTTAACAAATAACTGACAATAAAATGTTCAGACAATAAACATACAAAGTTTGACAGCTTATTTCCAATGCATTCTATGCATTCGGTTACACAAGTTTTCTCTTCCGTCCGTTCATTTGCCCAGGAGCTAAATGAATGCTAATGAGCGTATACTGATGCGAATTACACAGAGTTATTCACCTTTTCACTTTAGTGATCATAAAATACACAGCAATAATTAAATGACTCACTCACTCATCGTCTGTTCTGTTTGTCTGGATACAGTGAATGTTTAAATGCATTATTATACTTAACAGTCAACAATATATAAGGTCATGTAACTCTTATCTGGGATATAAATGGTTTCAGCACATCCTTTTTTGCATATTATACAATTTTCACATTGTATGGCTGCTTATTTAATGCACACACATCTTGTAATATCAAAACTAGAGAAAAAAAGAGACAATTTCAAACACTTAGGTTTTTACAATGAGCTGATTTGTGACAGTTACCAGTAATTTACTGTCCACGTATACTCACTTAATATCTGGATACAACAAAGTAGCTACAGAACACCAACATCTCTCTCTGAATAGACATTTCAACCTGTAATTTCTGCACCAAGTAAGATCAGCCGGGCTCATGAATTGACATGAGTGTTAATAATTGTTGACTGGTTGGTGGCAGGCAGCATATTAGATTAAATCAAATGGTCTGTTTTGAAAAACAGTAAGAGAAAGAGTAAAAACAGTGTCTTTATCATTGTTGTTATTGCCCTGAATACTAAAAAAAAAAGCAGTTCAAAATGGCAGCATTAAAAAAAGTATTCCATTGTATCTTACCTTACAGCGACTCTAAGAGGCGGTGAGATCTGCAAAGCCATTTTGTTTGTATGCTTGGCTTGCTTCCACCATAAGCATATTTTTCACTATAATGTAGTGCTGTGAAACTTGTGTTGATCTGTATGAATATTTAATGCAGAGTTTATGTTTTAGTTTGGATCTGGTGTAGGAAAAGTGCACTGTATTACAAAAACAAAGATGTCTCGACACACTGAACGGCCAAAACATAATAAGACTATGTTTGAAAGAAGTCAGACTAGGGTTGGGTATGTTCATTTTTTAACCGGTATCGGTACCTGAAATTCTGTACCGGTACCCAACGGTACCTTTTTTTGGTAGTTTACACTCCGTGTAATTAAAAAAAAACATTTAATTCAGTGAAAAAAATAAGTCCAAGTCTCAATTTCAACATTTTGAACAACAGGGCCCTACAAACAGTCTTTCTTCTTTTTTTCAGAAATTCTTGTTTTAATTTTTCTGAAAACTGAGGTTTATTTTAAATCAAATGAAAATTAAACCCCAAACTGAGGTTTACTTTTATTTTTTGGCAAACAAACTGAGGTTTACTGTTGAAATCAATACATGGAAAAAAATTGTGTGAATATTCCTTTAAAACTTTTTTAATCGGTTAATAATTGTTTTATTTTTTTCCTACAATTAAGTGATTAATCTGGCTGTAATATTTATTTTTATCATTTAATTGTTTCATTTAAATTTGATAGAAAATGGAATATTTGAAGATGTACATTACACTGTACAAAAGTATTAAGTAATACATTTCTGTTACATGTTAAACCATACTTTTATTTCCACCATTCATACATACAAAGGCAAGTGGAACATGCAAGATTCATATTTAAACTGTCTTTTTGCATTATAACATTCACAGACACTAGTTCATATCACGATTCAAATTAAGTGGCAGACCTACTTTTGATTTATTCGTCCAAAAATTTGTGAATTGCTTGGCATTCCACGCTATAGAGTAAATTACGTTTTTATAAATGGACTCCGCGATCCTGTCCATGTTTTTGCAGAAACCATATGGCCCTAGAAATGTAACTACACTTCAGAACATTTCAGCTTGCCCTGTGTGTTGTTTGAACGAGTTGCAGGGATGACATCACAACACAGGGTCTCTCTTTCTCTCTCTGTAGCGTATGCGCCCAGATGCATTCTCAGGTACCGAAATTTGGCACCGATTCATTTAATGTGAATTGGTACTCAGTAGTACCAACGCAATTCAGTCGGTACCCTTAAAAGTACAGAGTTCAGTACCCAACCCTAAGTCAGACTCACTCCGTCAACATTTTTGGTTTTATATAATTTAGTTTGTGCATTAAATATAAATCATAATCGACTGAATATACAACATACAGCCTAGAACATTGACTATGCTGTATATAATGATTTTTACAGCCATATGTGCTGTATGATGATCAATATAATTTATAAGACAACAGATTAAAATATGGATTTTATACCTAGAATATATATTGTGATATATTTTAAATATAATCTAATTTTATTTTGGAACGCAAAATAGATAATGGATAGAAACACTGCATAAATGTGAATTCTCAGGCATTTATGACCAATCAAATTTAGTTAAAATCGGTTACAAGGGACTGCTAAAATTATATATGTGTATGCGTGTGTGTGTGTGTGTGTGTGTGTGTGTGTGTGTGTGTGTGTGTATACACACATTATTTAATTATTAATTAGCTACAATATCCTAACCCTGAAAAATCTGAACTGAAATCTCTTAAAATATTATATCCACTTTAATATTTCACAAAAGTACTGATGTACTTTTGCAGTCTGCATCTGCCATTTCTCTTGCAGTTATGTCAGATTTTGAACTTCCCAATATGGCAGATTCACAGACATATGATGGTAATTAGGAACAGTTGCTAATGCGGCATCAAGATTAGACTTTTTACCAAAAAAGAAACAAACAGACGGTCAAATTAAGCTTAAAAATCGAATTAATCACCTTGTTTGCATGCGTGAATTTGATAATGAATAGCAATGCGGCTTAATGATTGGTGCATTTGTAAAGTAAATTACTATGGCAACAAAAACAGACCCATTAGTGCAGCCTGACTACTTCTTACAGAAAACAGCAGTGTATTATGGGAGAACGCCGATGAAAGGCAATGACAAATCCAATGCACTGGAAGATAAATGGCTGCCAGTGCGAGCCAAGGAAGATGAGATTTCCTTATATGAGAAACTCTGTCAATCAGAATTCATCACTGTTGCCATTTACTCATCTCTGGTCAGAAAGCCAAGTGTCTTTTCACTTGAGCACTCAAATGGGATAAGCAAAGAGGGAAAAGGCAACCTCTTGACCTTGTGTTCTTCAGCGTTTGTAAAGCCATGGCAACTCTAAGAGTGGGTTATGCTGAGCGGAGGCCCTGAATAAACTTTCAGCTTTGTTTAATACCTCGGCATACATTTAATCAACATAATTCCCCTCAACACCTCACGCTTATAAGTGACGCAAAGCGGGACGCTCTCCACTTGAATCTTAATAACTGTTTTTGCATCCTCCTTGCTAATTAATTTCCTCGACATTGTTCTTAAAATGGCGTACCTTGACACATACAGTTCTGCGTGGGTAAGCTTGTTAGACTCGTTTCAGAAGAATATGGCAACAAGAACTTCCACACACACACACACACTTATAACACCCTCTTTTTTCTCTCATATATTTTTCACATAACATATATATAAAACCAAAAAAAAAAACAAACAACAGCATTTTATTTCAAAAAGGGAACTTTTATGACTTGTTGGGTTTGATATCAATGGCGAGAACTAAAAACAACACAGCTGGTGTAAAATCAGGTGTGATGCACCATATTTGAATATGTGCAAGCAAAAATTTGACACTGGAAAAAAATCCAAGAGAATGATTACGTTGGTCAGAAGAAAGAAAGATTTGCCATCAATCCCTAGAAACACTCATGCAGCAGTGTTGAATAATTTTCTGAATTTAATTCCAAGGTAATAAAACTCAATATAGTGTTATAAAAGTAGAGTATTGCATTTTGTAGAAATAAAAATATTGAAAAAATGTACGCGGATACGTTGTTTTAGATCAAGGGTAAACAACGTAAACAGTGTATCCGCGTACGGTGCTGCTGACACAGAACAGCATACGTTGTGTATGTATGTGATACTCTCCAAAATGGCGCTAGGGTGACATGGAGGAGACAAATTGTTGAATAAAGTTTTTCTTTTTGTTTACTTTGCACACAAAAAGTATTTTCATAGCTTCGAAAAAATACGGTTGAACCACTGATGTCACATGGATTATTTTAACGATCGCCTTGCTATGTTTCTGAGCCTTGATTGTGTAAGGATCCTTGCTGTTTATGGGAGGGTCAGAGAACTCTCGGAATGCATCAAACATATCTTAATTTCTGTTCCAAAGATGAACGAAGGTCTTACAGGTTTGGAACGACATGAGGGTGAGTAATTAATGACAGAATTTTCATTTTTGGGTGAAAATTAACTTACATATTGTCAAACCTTATGCAATGCATCTTGACAAAACATGTTTAAAATCAAAAATGCCTCTTAATTGTCCCTCTTAAATTTATTTAGCCAGGCTTTACATTTGCTTAATGGTACATTTATGATGCTTTTTGTAATTTTCATGGCTCCCATCCACATCTATAATGTTTTTCAAATGAAAGAAGAACAGCCTAAACATCTACTTTTGTATTTCACAAAAGAAAAATACATAGTCATAGGGTTTGGAATGAAATAAAGGTGAGAAAATGATGAATTATGAGTGAACTTTTCATTCAAGAGAGCTGCATTTCAGCTTCAGGTAACCTGGGCTTATGCTCCAAAATCATAGCTTGATCTCACCATTAAATAACCTCAATTGGAAGAAAAAAAAAATAAAACTTAAGGAAAAAAAAAACCACAAAGTGTGACAGAGCAAATAAGAGCTAGTGAGAATAATGAAGGCACAGTTCGTCTCCAGAATCCAGAGTTCAACAAAACATATATAATGGATTTTGAATCATTAGATTATGAAGAATTTCTTTTCACAAACAAAACAAAAAAAAAATTTATATCTCACATCCCACAACATTCTAAAAAACAAAAAATCCGTCAATTCTACACTAAAAAAAATGTGTAATATTTAGTCAGAATCTTCACAAATAATTACAAAGAAATGGCACATCAAATTAAACATGAAATTTTGAAGTAGAAAGACCTTGTAAAATCTTTTTCAATAATAACTACACAAAGTTTTAATAGTGTACTTGTTATTAAAAGAGTATATTTGACTCCATCTGTATGACTATTCAATAGGAAAAAAAAAACCTTGCACTATAAAAAAACAATATGCACTGTAAAATATTTTTTAAAATTAAAAAAAAAAAAACATTTTTTTTTATATTTTTTAAAAGCTTACATATTTCGGCATGTGTGGAATGTAGCTCTACACAACCACAACTACACAAGTGAAGCCTAGACGTCATTATTCTGAAGGTCGCTGATGAACAGGAGAGATCATGCTGTGAGAGTTTGTTTAAGTGGAAGATGTTAGCTGGCCTGTTGTGAGAGATTCAGGAGGCATGTCAACCATCTCAGAGGAATCTCATCTGAACAAAATTTCAATACGCAGCCCAATGAGCGTGACACAGATTTGCCATAAAACTTTTGATCTAGTACTCAATGCAAAATAATTAATTCAAAAGGGAATAAAAACTCTTCCTTAGAGCTGTCTTCTAAAGGAAAAAAACAAACAGCTGTCACTTTTTGCAGTTGGATCTCAGCATTCACAGTGAAAAATCAGCCAAAAGGGATCTGCGAGTGGCTAATATAATGGCCTTTACTTCACCGTGAAATCTGCTCTGGGTCAGAATGTTGTTATATAAGGTTAATTAAACAGCTTCAGATAATTAAACTGATTCCCAACACCTTATTCCAATACTAATACGCATTACGCCGGATAGACCATCTCTCACCAGAGCTTGAAAGAGCCTTATTCATTATGAGCTGTAGAATTGCTTTGCAAACCCTAGCAGACAGCGTTTCAAATCAGAAGTCTGGATCTGTCCCTGCGAGACACCAGTCTCTTTTGGACTTGACAACACTGGAAGCACTGACTTAGGCCTTCAGTTGACAGATGGATTGTGTTACTATTTTAGATGTGCCACACAACTACTTCAGCACAACTGGACTCTTTATATTGTCCATCTGAAATGAAATATTTATTTCCAAATAATCAGCAAATATTCTGCATTATATTAGTTAAATTTACTAGTTTTATATTTTAATAAGTTTTACTAATTTCTTAAATATTTTACTAGTTATTTAGCCATTTAAATAACTAATTTAAATGATTTGAGAATGTATATTTACTAATATAAAATATAGATAATTCTTTAAATGATTAAAAGTATAATTGTTAATTTATTCTCTTACACTCTCTCTTTAAATTATATTCTACGAGTTATTTAGCTAATTTAATCATTATTTATTTAAATGATTTTGAATATAAATTATTTACATAACAAAATTTACAAAAGTGAATTCATATACATAGACCGATAACCGATATTTTGTAAAATTGAAAATTAATGTCAAAATTAAGAACAAGGGCTCTGACAAAAATTCTATTTAAATTTTTTTAAATTATTTATCAGCAAATCAGTTTGAAAATGACTATTACTGATAACCATGAAAATGCTTAATATCAGCGCCGATAATCAGCCCTAACCCCTAATAGAAAGCACAGAAAACGTAAAACAATTACAATTTATTAGCATTTTGAGGCTGCACTGTGAGCCTTAAATATACTGTATAGAGAGTAAATAAATAAATAAATACATATTGAATTAAATAATTTAAAACCAGCTCACTACCTTAAAATAATATTTTACTCTGAACCGTATGTACACACCTTATCAGTAGCCATTTTATAAAAAACATACATGCAATGTCACTTTTAAAATATAAAACATTAACAAAGTATATATACAAAGTATAGCAGCTTTATACACTACAAAAAACCACAAGTAGTCATGGCATTAGTCAGAGAGGCTGTAGGGCTGCTGTCTCCCAGCGTTGTGCAGCCACAGGCAGTGTGTCCTCAGAGTTCAGTCCAGAACAGCTGTTTACTGTGAATGGAGGGAGTTTCAAGGTCTGGATGATTAAACCAGGAGAAAACCACTCCTGACACCTTATTACCCATAGTTCCTATAGTGAGGTATAGTCCCCTGCAGATGGTTTGTGTTGATTTCATGCCTCATTACACTTCCCGTTTAATGATGCTACTGTTCCTCAAAGCGGGTTTTGTGAGTGACCAGGTGCAGTAACAAATGCAGACACATTCCAAAAATGAACATTAATATCAGATCCACATTGCTAGAAAAGTGTCACTATGTAAGGTGCATCTTTGTGTCATATACGTTAGGCTTGCCGCGACAGACGGTGCTGACGGTAATATCGGTGTTAAGCCACAACACCGGTTACGTCACTTGCCCACCAGGCACCAACCCCAACCATCGTTTTGATTTTTTGTAGTAATAAAAATCATTTATTTCAGTAAAAGAACAGACACTACAATTAAAAACTGAATGTGGCTGCTCAATGCAGTGTGCTGAACAACAGTTGCAAAAAAAAGAAGTGCAAAAGCCTCTGATTGGCAATATTTTGGATTTTGAAAAGCCTGTTGAGTTTTGCCGTTTATCTAAGGTGATTTTGGAAGTTTTTAAAAACATTAGTTTCTTATTCAATTGGTTCCACATTGTTTGCTGATTTTTACTTTATTTGAACTTTGTGTCAAATTTCATATAAAGACCTTATTTAAAGCAAAAATAACTATATTGTAATATTGATATAACTATATTGTGATTTTGGTCATATACACATTCTTAAATTATATTAGTAATTATTAGTAAGTTTGTTTGTTTATTTGTGGTATTTTTTGCGTCTACACAGTATAAATATTTGCATTAAAATGCAATTAGTAAATGTAAAATATAAACAATTTAGCTCATCCACTTTGCTAGCTGTTGATTCAATAACACTAAACTGATGCAAATGTTAAAAATGTCGTCATACCAAGTAAACAATAGCTACAACTAGCAAATGTGCATTAACTGAAAAAGATATCGCTTTTCAAACACAAAAGCCCATGGGAAGAAATGAAAAGAAGCTGAAAATGACTTTCAGAGAAGCAGTAGGCCAGCTGTATTTAAGCAAAAGCTGCCTTCTTCTCAGCAGGCTGCCTTTGAGTGACAGGGAGGTGCTGCTTGTCATAAGAGGTGAAGAGGAATGACTGATAAAGAATCTGAGCTTTGTGTTTCCTCTGCGAGTAACACAGGAGCCCAGCCAGTGTCGTTCTCTCTCTCTCTCTCTCTCTCTCTCTCTCTCTCTCTCTCCCTTTTCAGAGATTATTCTGCCCCTGAGCGAGGCGCATGTGCACACACACGCTGGCTGACAGCACAAAGGTGGGCAAAGCTGACAGAAGTGAGAAAAATAGCTAAATCTCCAACAGCCGGATCACAAAGCACTCACAAACTTCTAAGCCGCTCTAGAGAGGATGCAGTGTTAGTCATCGTAAGAAACTTTGCAGTAACTAAAAAAAAAAAAATTATAAAAAAATAAAAAAATAAAACCTTATACATACAAATAAAAAAACATAAACCCAAAAAATTCTTATTGTTTATTTCATTTCACCAGAAAGGATTCTCACCGGAATTCTTATATTTTGGTGTTTCTCCTTCCCTCCACCCCTTTGTTTATTTCAGCATTTGCTGTCAAACTGTGCTGTACAATTCTCTTCGCTAAGCATTTAAGAGTGAACAGATTAATCATTTAAATGAATTAATGAACTGCTTTTATGCAAACAGTAGGCAGCCATGTCTCAAGTGTGCGGAAGTGGTTGGTAATCCAATATTCATCCCGGGAATGAGAGGTAGTGTGTAGCATATTGACAAAGACTGCTGTACCAACGACATGCTGGGTCTGTTTATACTCTGTCTGGAGACCTTTCGCTATGACCTCCAAATCAGGCAAGGATGGACGATGCAGTGCAGTAAATATGACTTGAAGACAGCAGGCTAAAAAATACACACAGCTATATATAGCTATATAGATACACACACACAATATATATATATATATATATATATATACATATATATATATATATATATATATATATATATATATATATATACAATATATATATATATATATATATATATAGATACAATATATATATATATAGATACAATATATATATATAGATACAATCTATATATATAGATACAATATATATATATAGATACAATATATATATATAGATACAATATATATATATAGATACAATATATATATCTATATATATATATATATATATATATATATATATATATATATGTGTGTGTGTGTGTGTGTGTCTGTTGTATTTATTTATTTAGACAATTCTAAAATGTATAAATTCACATTTTAAAGAGAATTTTATATAGTATAAATTTAAATTAAGAAGTACCATTATAATTGCAAAGAATAGTTTTAACATCAGCGCATTCCTACTTTAGATTCATTGTATTGGAAAATATTTATTAGCTAATGAATCAAAGCTTAAATTAAAAAAAGCTTTAAAAAAAAAAACAGTCCCAGGCATATAAGTTACTGCAAAAAGTAAACTGTGTACCACTATCAAAGAATTACCGTGACGCCGATCCTATCGACAGGTAAACTCTGGGTGTTGTGGTTCATGACAGTCACAGCAAAGTATTATGGGAAGTGATGAGAAGTGCAGGGCTGTAAGGAAGAGGTCGTGCAGGGAGGTTGGGGGCACAAACAAGTTCTTTCAGGATTAAAGTCTACAAGCACTTCAAAGCGACTTCCCGTTACAGCTACTCACTGTCAAACCTCAAGCCTTTGTGTCGTAAATAATAGAAGCGAGTTGAGCTCAGGTGGGGTTGAGTCTGTATGGGGCTTTATAATGCCATTCAGTCACCTGGGGGGCAGCAAGGCAATTGAGACATGTTACAATTCACCCATGAATACAAGGAAAAAACACAATGTCTAACATAATGATTGGAGTGAGCTTCACTTAGAAACTAATGAGAAGAAATCGAGGAACAAAAGAAGGCACTTTTAAGTAGCACATTAGGGAATCCGTGAGATTCATCCCAGACCTCTAGTGAAGGACCGTGCCCAGGTAAAGTTCAGGGCCGGCTTAGGAGAAAGGAAAAGTTAACTAGAACACTAATGAGTGGAGAAGCTACAACTACATTATGAGTGGTTTGACAGGGGCTTTTGAATTTGTCCTTTTTTTGCGTAATGACCCTGAGAAAATGAATTCATTACTGTGCCTGCAAATTACTGTCAGGCCAGCTATTGAAATGGCAGAATGTCAATACTGATATTGCAGTCAAAAGCAACGCATCCGACCCCAAATTAATCTGATCCAAACAGGTCTAGTTCAGAATATTTAAAGGGATAGTTCACCCAAAAATGAAAGAAACCCGAGTTTCTTTCTCCTGTATATTTGTGTGAGTGTGTGTGTGTGTGTGTGTGTGTGTGTGTGTGTGTGTGTGTGTGTGTGTGTGTGTGTGTGTGTATATGTGTGTGTATGGGTCATTCCGTGTCAAATCAACCAAATTTTTAAAAGTCAAATTTTGGATTTTGCTAATATTTTTTTCCAAAGACAGACAGACATGTATAATGATGAAAGCCAAAATATTAAATGTCATGGATGAATAGTTATGGAGTAATCCACTATTTTACAGAAGGGGGTAATAGTAATAGATTCAGTAATAGAAATAGATACTTTCTTTTTCATTATAGCTAAGCACTGGGAGGCATCCACTAGGCCTTTACATCCATAATGTAAATTGGTGCTTCATGAAGGCTGCAGTTCAGTGCTCATTAACATCCATGTGTATGAATTATTTGAACATGTTTAAAAATGAAATGTTTACTACTGCATCTAATCATCATCATGATACATCCCTGTGTACTGATATGAAATATGAAAATTATATTGCCCGGCACAGACCACAGACCAGAACCTTATTTATGATGTACAACCTATAAGGCTATATTGCTTAGTAATAGGCTTTTAGGCCTGTTGATGCGCCGTCACTGCTCTACTGAAAGTTCATGTCATCACAGAAATTTGCTTAACCGCATTAGTTTAAAACAATATGCATTAAAATTAAATAAAATTTTAAAATATGCAATTTCCCGTTGGAATGATTACAAGTTTTTTTTCTGCACATATCCAGTGCATTCCCATTTGGGTGGACAACACAGTGAAGGAGCGACCCAGACACAAGTGGCAGAATAAAATGTTAGCAGGTTATATTGGCAGGTTGCTCTGTTGCTCAGACTAAACCTGGATTCAGGAGGCAGAGAAAACATTTCTGGTGAAACTGAACACATTTGAATGAAAAATATCCTGAAAACACTGTTAAACTTGAAGCAGTGCAGTGAACTTATTCTCACTCTTTCTCTCTCTATATTATATATATATATATATATATATATATATATATATATATATATATATATATATATATATATATATATATATATATATACACACACACACACACACACACACATACACAAACACACACACACGCATATGTTGCTGCTAAAAAGAACATTATTTTGTGTATTTGGTGTAATGAAATGTGTTTATGTGGTTTAAGGTTAAAAAAAAAACACATTATTTTCCACATACTGTACATTATTGTTTCTCCTCTATGCCCCGCCTTCTGAAACGCGTCGATTTTTACAAGGCTTATCGCTTCTTCTACGAAGAAGCATACCTTGTGCTTGCAGCAACCATATGTGACGACCCCGGGCTGGACTCCGCTTCGTCCTTCGTCCACGGTGAAAGTCCATTCTGTGATCCACAGTGCAAAGTTGATATTTTTCCTCAGTGACCAGCACAGATCAGCTCCAGGCATGACGAAGCGGATATCGTCCTCTTTTGGAAGGCCAAACAAAGTAGTTTCGCTTTCACAGTGAAACACACAGCGTCTATATGACATGGCGGCGATGGCAACAACAATACTACAACGAGAATAAAAGGTATGCCTTCTTTCTTTGCATGAACATCTGGGCAGCGTTATGCAAATCTTCCCACAAACTGACGTAGATATGTGGGGGCATGTTAGAACGAGCCGTTACAGGGGGTCGTAGATGAGTGTTAACTTTTATAAAGAATATCTCTTTGAATTTGAGACTTTAGTCTTTGGAACTTCACAGATCTTCTTTATTCACCAAGAGCTTGCAACACTCCAAAGAGAAAAAATATGAAAATCGCATCATTTGACCCCTTTAATCCCATTTTTATAGACTGTGACAATCAATCAATCATAGACAGATGTCAAAATAGAATTGCATGACATCATCCTTGAAAACAGACAAAAAACCTGAAAGAAATTATGCAAAGTAAAAGAAAATATGACAAAGATAGATTACGTTAAAAATGAAAATATACTGAGGATAAATCATGTCTACATCAACCACGGTCTGTTTTGAGTTTAACTGCTCGCCGGCTATACAGTACATGGTAATTTAACATTTTAACATTTATACATTTGCCAGGTGCTTTTATTCAAACACTGATGTTTACATTTTATCAGTTTAATGCAATTCCTGGGAACTGAACACATGACCTTGCTCAACTGTTTGAGCTACTGGAATGCATTTAAGGACAATTTGGTTTAATTTTATATAATAAACAACTTGTGTAAATATAAAAATCTGTGTCATGGAGCAAAAGAAGCACAGCAATTTAAAAATGCATTGCCTCCACCTTTTCCACCTTTATACGTATATACAGATCCAAATGATAACATTAAATATAAGGTTTTAAAAAGACTGGACACAGTTCTTAATGAAACAGAAGAGCAACTTTAAAGCTGACTCCGTGACTGTCTGCCTTTGAAGAAAGAAGACCAAACAGTTGGTAGAGACAGGTAGCGGGTATGTTTCTTTCTCAATCTGAACAGAACTGACTAAAACATCCAGTTGTGGATCACTCCTGCTGAGGCTCCCGTCGTCTGTACAAATCAAACCAGACAGTTCCATTCCCTAAAAAATGTTGCCCTTATTACCAAACCCACTATTTACAATCACTGGCTAGACATATGCTGCTGTCAGGGAGCTTTCCCACATGGTTCAATTTAACAGTGAAAAGCAGCATGTGATATTATGAATAATGGGATGTAGCTGTCATTCCAAAATGGTGCACTTTTCAAGTGTTGTGTATTCTTGATGTGCTATAGTTTTAAAGGTGCTGTATGTAAGTTTTTGATTCTACTAAACCATAAAAATACCAAAATATGTTTGCAGATATTTAAGAAACATGCTAAGTTAACATACTTGTTTATTTGAAAAACAATGCTACAGTCAGTTATTCTCCTTTGAAAATTTGTACATTCCGTGTTGGAATGTCTGTCTCTGTTTTGGTCTGTGTAACTGGCAGTTTACCCACCCTGGCACCCGGGTTGCAAGTTGGCAGAAAACACAGCGTATTTCTAAAGTCATGGAAGTTCCCAAATGAAAGGAGTTCGTTCCTGCTGGTTTCGTCAATCTGGCAACCTGTGTGTGCATCAAGTCTGAGGAGGAGGGGCAGGTTAAAAAAAAAAACCCTCTCGAATATTTAGAATTTGGACTAGTTCAACCACTAGTTTAACCACATACAGCACCTTTAAGTTGGATTGTCATCCCGGATCAGTGAATGTGTTTTACTGACATCTAATGAAGGGGGACCCATGTGACGTCTGCCTGACTGAAACAGGTCAGTGTGAATGTGTTGAAGTTGTTTTCAGCTGAAACTAAAAAATGTATCATAACATGAGGACTTCATTTATGATCTCCGGTTTTGTCATAGATGTTCACAGACCATCACAGGGCTTTTAGATGTGCATAATGCAGTGAATAACATTTAACAAAAAAGCAAACAATCACAAAAATAAAACAGTCAAAACCTGCATGATCAGTGCATGATATCATTGTTAGGTTTGCATTAATGTTACAATTCGGGCTGATACCAACTTTTTAAAAAATATATAAATTAAAGGGCTAGTTCACCCAAAAATGAAATAATAAGAAATAAAGTAAATAATAATAAAAAAAAACAAACTTAAACAAAAAAAAATAAAAAAACACTATAAAAAATCAACTCTATTTGTTTTTTTTTTTAAGAAAAATATCCATATTTAAAACATTATTAACAGTTTACTCTAGCTTGCACTAACTGTCGTTCTTGAACGGATGCCTTGAAAGTGAGTAAGTCATGGGCTAATTTTCATTTTTGGGTGAACCAACCCTTTAAATAATATAATAATTTGTTACCATTGAGCAGTATTTAAAAAATTCTACCATATTTTGTCTAATTATATCTTTTTAAGTGCTATAATCAGTGTTCTTTTAGTATTATTTACATACATTATAGCATTGTGATGACCGAGGCTACACATAAATGTATTTGATTTAAGTGTTATAAATGATTGTTTTGATAAGTTGATTTTTTATTTATGCCTTGGTTTTGATGCGTTTTTTCCCCCTATTTTTCTCTTCCTTTGTAAATTTGCATTTATTTTTGTACGTTTCTTTTGTTTATTTGTCTAAACATATATGCTCTAAGTTAGGTAGTTTATGTTGTCTCCTTTATGTGCGCTAAAGGAGGACAGGTAGCTCCTAATTACTATTCACTGGAGTGCAAGCTGGTGAATGGAAGGAGTAACAATGAGCATAGACAAATTATTTGGTTCTTTATTTGCATAATATGTTACAGTGTATAAATGAATATGATTTATGGATGTAATTAATGTGATGTGAATTCATCTAATTTAGGTAGTTAAGTCATTTGAATGTATTTGTGTGTGGGTGACCCTTTTATCATTTGTTAAAGGTGCCATAGAAAGCAAAAATCACTTTTATAAGGTGTTTCAACAGTTGTGTGGCTGCAGTGTGTGCAAACAACCAGCCTATAATGGTAAAAATCCACCCACTTAATGTTTTATAATCTCAATAAATCATAAACAGTCTCTACACATGAGCAGTTCTAGATTTCTCACAACTATGATGTCATACCAGGGAAAGTCCTGCCCTTTTGTGACACTCTCTTCCCCATTAGCATATACACAGCCCTAAGTGAGAAGCAGCATTACTGTTTTCTTGCTGTAGCTGATGGAGATACAATGTCAGTGCCAATGAGCCATTAAAAGAGTAGTGCGCTGGGATGCACCAACAAACATAGGAGTCTCCATAGACCACTGAGGACACAGTGGTTAAATTTCATTTTCTAAAGAAATGTCCCGGAAAAAAACTGAGAAGTCCTATACGTTTGTGCTAACATTTTACACCAGACCTCACAAACGAGGGTCAGTTCAGAGCTGGAGTTGTGCAAAGATTGCTTCTGAAAGAGGGATCAATACCAATGCTTCGTGCACGAATGTCCAGACTCCAGACAAAGTAAGCATCACGCGTCATATTTTGTTTTCCAAAAGAGCTTCTTGGCTCTCTGTAAGGCTAATGTTGCTAAAGCTACCATTGACTCTGCCTCTTTTTACTAATGCTGCCTTCACGTGCTACCAGAATGACCGTAAATAGGAATGAGGTAGTTAAAAATTGCATTTGGAAGCAATGTGAGGTCAGTAACACAGTCAGCACCAATAAAACTGTAACACCGGTATGCCGGCAAGCATGAGCTCTTGAAGCTCCGCACTCCTCTGAAAAGGGAGGTGGGAGCACCAGCTCATTTTCATTTAAAAGGGACAAACACAAAAACAGCGCATTTTGGCTCATACCCTAAAAATGGCTGTACTTTCAGCTGAGGAAGGAAGTACAACCTCTACTGGGCCTTTTTTTTTTTTTTTTTTACAGTGGAGTCAATGTTTATGTCCCACTTCAGGTCCTGAGAGATGGTTGTACCCAGGAACCTGAATGATTCTACTGCAGCCACAACGCTGTTCATGATGGTGAGTTGGGGGAGAGCAGGGGGGTTTCTACTGAAGTCCACGATCATCTCCACTGTTCTGAGCATGTTCAATAGCCAATATTTAACAATATATTGTGGATCACAATCATCATATCATGCTAAAACCTGCACCTAAAAAATTACATTACAGAAATATAGATGGACAAAATCATGCAACGTGTGGTTAAAGGCTAACTACTAGAATACTTAAAAATAGAAATAACAGCTGTTTAGATCAAGGTCACAACACAAACATGCAAGGTCAAATATTTTGAATAGTGTATGAATTTGAATTATTTTGACAACTATTTTGACAATTCAATTTCACCAAAGGTAAAAATCATGACAAATACTACTTTGTTCAGGCTAATACAACCTAAAATGGTACCAAAGATCTCCAACTCCCATCACAGTGAATGGTGGGAAATTTCTCAAGGTTTACGATGGAAACCCCTGAAAAAGCACTGTACAAAAGGCCCTCAATGAATCAAGTATGTATAATAGATAATATGGAAGCATTACCTATTCTGTCCAGTGCGTGGCAGCATTCCCTCACTTAAGTTCATTGCAAGTATTGCATCAGCCATGCGTCGATTGCGTTGATAAAATTGCCAGAACAGGACACGTCAGAGTTGTTCAAGTTCCAAATCTTGGTGGATTATCTGCAATTGGAAAAGGGCAAGACTGATTGCAGATTCCTTCCTCAACTCTCCATATCCTTACACAGAGACAATGGCTGCCTTGAGAGAGAAATTTGGTAAGCCTCATCATCTTGCTTTGAATAAGATTGCTCGAGTAATGGATGCACCAGATGTCCATCCAGGAGACCCTGAAGCCTTCGAAAGGTTTGCATTACAAGTTAAAGCCCTGATAGGACTGCTGAAATACCTGGGACCAGAAAGGGATGCCGAATTGAGGCTCGGTTCTCATGTAGTTCACCTGCTGACTAAGCTGCCACCTGATTTAAGAGCTGCTTTCAGGAGACAAATGCTGCCTAGTCAAGCCTCAAGCTTTACACTTCCAAAGTTCTCCAAATAGTTGCAAGCTGAATCATGGTGTCAAAGTTGTGATGTGGTGGGAAACATTCAGACCAGGGGATGGTCAAAGCAAAGGACTGATAAACACAAAGAGCAAAGGACAAGACCAGTTACTGTACTGCATGAAGCAGGCAGCCTCGAAACAAATACAACTTCCTCTCCAATTAAATCAGCCACTTCGCCAGAGAACAAGGTGAAATTTAAAGCCTTTTGTCCCTATTGTGAGAATGCACACCATTTCCTTAGTCAGTGCATCATCTTTCAGACGCTCACGACTGAACAAGTGAAGCAATGAATTCAAACTAACAAAGGCTGCTGGAAGTGTGGAAGGTCACATTTATCTGCACAGTGCAACCTGAAGAAACCCTGTAACAAGTGTAAAGGGAAACATTTGATGATACTTAATTTACATTTTTAATTGACATAACAATTACAAGTCAGTGAAGGCTACTTCACCAACATCAAGTTCCACTGCAGAAAGCTTATACCTGGACAAACCTGGAACAGATAGACAGGTCCTGCTCAAGGTAGTCAGAGTTCTGCTGCAAGGCTCAAAGGTTTCATTCAGCGTCTCTCCAGTGGTGCAACCACATAAGACATACCATATCAAGCAAGCCTTTACAGCCAACCACCTGGGATTAGCTCAACAATCCTATCCTATGGAGGCCCTTGTATGTAAATACAAACACCTAAAGGGCCTTCCTATCCAGTCCTTTGAGAAAATTCACCCACTCCTGCTGATTGGTGCAGATCAGCCACATCTAATCACCCCAATCGAGCCAGTTAACCTGGGACCCCCTGACTGGCCAGCCGCCATCAAAACGAGACTGCGTTGGACACTACAGGGCCAAGCGAAGCTCCTCCTGAATCCTCTTTATCCTCAGCAGGTCCTCTTAACCTCTTTGTCATTCAAGCAAACCGAGCTGATGAGAAATGTTGCAAAGTTATGGGAACTGGACATTCTCCTCTACCGTAATGAGAAACAGGTCACTCGCTCCAGAGAGGATCAGGCGGCCCTTGAAATCCTGAATGAAGGAACTGTAAGTGTTTACATAAATGGGATCCAGAGATATGCTACCCCTGTTATGTAAATCCAGCATGGCTTGTCTTAACGCCTCCAAAGAAGCTGTAATGCCACCCCTTCATAGAACTGAAAGGCATCTCTTGAAAGACCAAGAACGAGCGACCTATTCTGTGGAGATCAAGAAATTGGTGGAGGAAGGTTATGTGGTCAAACTTGATCCAGACAAAACACATCGGAGCCCTGAGAGGTGGTTCATACCACATCATATGGTCACCCACAATGACAAAGATGACTGGTCTTCAACTGCTCATTCCAGTACAGGGAAATTAACAAATTATTCCCTACTACCTGGCCCAGTACTAGGTCCGTCACTCCTTGGAGTCCTGATAAGATTCGGGGAGCATTCTGTAATAGTGAGTGGGGACGTGAAAGGAATGTTCCATCAAGTTCAACTTCTGGAACAGGACAGACCTATCCTGCGATTCCTTTGGGAGAGATATGGAACAAGACAGAGAACCGGACATCTATGAATGACAGGTACTACCATTCGGTACTATTGCAGCCCTTGCTGTGCTTCCTACTCCCTGCACAAACATGTCCTTAACACTCTGGAGTCTAAGGGTATTTTTGGGGCCTGGAGAAGTTTTGTCATGCCCTGACATTTGTGCTTTTTTCAGTTTCTTATAAATATCTAAATGGCTAAAGTCTAATCTCACTGTAATCAGCACAAACTAGGCTATAATAATATGTGAGCAGCATGAATGTACATGATTGTGTTTTTGAGAAAAAAAAATGTTATGCGTGGTTAGTGGAAAACTAAAAATGTTAAATCACTTGAAAAAGGAAATAAAACACATACAGAAAATTGGTTCCCAGGAATTTTGAGAACTGGAGCTTGTAGCCTAGAATTTTTTTTTTCTAAATGATGTGAAAATCATCTTGTTTACTCACTTACAGAAAACAATATATTGATTTAAATTTTCTAAGACAGTTTTTGTTGGTAAAAGTCATATGCGAGTAGGCGTCTAATCTATCATGAATTCACACCTGAGAAGACAAAAGACCTGCATAATGAGCTGCATAATGAGCCATTCAGTCAGCTGTGTCACTGAGAGGGGTGAGTTACAAGAGAAGAATGTGAGGACAAAATAAATCTATATAATTTTATGTTTGTAGTTTTATTTTAGAATACATTTAATTATCCCACAACATAATTTAATATTCACTTGTGAGTGCAGTTAAAACAGTTTATTAGGAAAAAATCAAAGCTGACTTTCAAACTGAATTTTTTGCATAATTACTCCAGTCACACAGTCCTTCAGAAATCCTTTTAACAATCTTATTTTCTACAAAAAAACATTTATTGTTATTATTATCATCATCATCAATTTATTATTATTATTATTATTATTATTATTATTATTAATGTTGAAAAGAGCTGAGAATATTTTTTTTAGGTTTTTTTTAGGGGGGATAAATTGAAAGAACAGCAATGATTGTTACATTTGTTACAGTTACATTTATGTTACATTTATATTATTTACATCAAGCTTTTGAATGGTATAGTGGTGTATATTGTTATTGAAACTTCATAATATTTCACTTGATTATACATTTAGTCAGGAATTATAGTTTGGAAAAAAGTCTTTGGAAAAAAGTCTAACTAGTAAAATGTTTTACACGTTATGTGAAAAACTAGTACAAGTATATAAATAAATAAAAAGAGACTTACTCAGTGTTCTGATCTCTGCTGAATAAAGTGCTTCATTCTTTTTTCTGAGGAAATCCAAATCTCAAATCCTCAACCCACATCACATCTTTTTGGGGTGAATTATGTCTTATTCCTCTCATCGCGAAGCAAACAGTAAAATAAAAAAAAACTTGAAGAACAATCTCGCTGCGTTGTCTTCTGTTGTGTGGGCGTATTCAAAAGCCGCGCGCTTCAGAGAAACATTTGAATCTCAAAAGCGCGCTCGGCGCGGGGGCGTGGTCGCATTAGAAGATAATGAAGGGGGATGTGAAAAAAACGGACATCGCGTGGTTTTCATATGGATTTACTTTATCACAGAATATTTGTTTTCAGCAGCACTTGTTTAGTTTAAAAGTAGACATGTCAGGCTTTCTATAGATATCTCTCTCATGTCTCTTCGTTGAGTATTCACTGAGTTACAGTTCATTTTAATGACGCATTTGTATCTGAAGATCAGCGCAGACAAAGGCTGCAGACAGCACTCCTTGTTTGTTATCTTTATTTTATAAGTGCACAAAGTTTTGTTGTTATTATGTCTGTATACAAAAAAAAGTAGACCCTTTACAGATTCGATTGATGTATTGCACTTATCTGTACGATCAAAACTGAAAGTGTAATTTAAGTTCTTTTCGGGGTTATCAGGAGAAAAATACCCCAAAACGCGTATACGCGTTAATCGACTCCAGAGGATTAACAACACAGAGTCGGGTGATGACCTACAATTCAAATCAAAATCACTATTCAAAGGAGCTTCTATGTTGACAACTGTCTTCAGAGCCTGAACACAACTGATGAAGCCAGAGGGCTGATTGACCGTCTCAGAGATCTACTGGCAAGTGGGGGATTTGACATCCGGAAGTGGCCCTCAAACCAACCTGAAGTGGTAAGCCATCTATCTAAAGAGGCCCAGTCTACCAGTACCGAACTGTAGTTGTCCCAAAGGGAAACAGAAGTTCCAAAATCCACTCTGGGTCTGCACTGGCACAGCCCCACTGACACTCTTGGGTACAAGCACTGTCCCTTAGAGCTATGTGGGCCACCCTTTGTGGACCACCCACAATGCACAATTTATATCGGATCCTTGCCAGTTAATATGACCCATTGGGCTTCATTCTACCCTACACGACCAGAGCAAAAATATTAATCCAGAAACTGTGGGCTAAGCCGAGAGAATGGGACGATCCTCTGTTCCCAGACAAACTTTTTCAGAGCTAGCTACAGTGGGAGGACGAACTTAAATCTCTTTCCACCATTACCTTTCCCAGATGCTATGTGACTCCAGAAATGGAAAATGACTATGTAGTGAGAGAGATACATGTGTTCTGTGACGCATCAGAAAGGGCCTATGGTGCAATCTCGTACCTGAGAACAGTCAAAGCAAGGTACAGTTAGCATTCCTAATCACACACTCTTTAGTTGCACCCAAAAAACAGTTGTCAGTTCCCAGACTTGAACTCTGTGGAGCTCAGTTAGTAGAGATGCTAAGAAAATAACTTACACTTGAATAGCAAATAACCACAGTACTTAATTGGTTGCAGTCGGAGTCCTGCCAGTTCAAAGTCTTTGTAGGCACCAAGATTGCAGAGATACAAGAAACCACAAGTCCACAGGATTGAAGGTACGTGGACTCTGCTCTGAATCCTGCGAATGACCTAAAAAAAAGAGAAAATCGCTTGCGGATCTAGCCACTCTAAACAGATGGACCAATGGACCCCCGTTCGTATTAATGCACTCTGATCACTGGCCAAAGAGTCCTGCTGACAGCTCTCTGAAGGATCTTCTGCGCCCTAAATGTAGTGACCTCCAACACAGAATTTCCTGATGCCAGCCAATTTACAACTTACAGAGAATTACTGGAAGCTAATGCACAATGTGTCCATGGGGTGGCAAATGAAGAACCACTAACAGCTGAAGATTTCCTACAAGCAGAAATACTTCAGTGGAGAGCATCTCAGCTGGATAGTTTCTTTGATGACTTCCAATACTTGAGGCAAAGTAAACTTCCCCCTTCTAACAGTAAACTGCTCACTTTGAGTCCAGAGCTGGACAAAGAGATAGATGTTATTCGAGTGGGGGGAAGACCTGACCCCAGTCATGCTCATCACCAGTTGAAACATCCAGACCCAGAGAGAGTCCTGGCTGAAATTAGAAGGAATTTTTGGAATCTTTGTGGCAGAGAGGCCATCCGCAATCACCAATTTCGATGCACTGACTGTCAGAGATGGAGAGCCAACCCAAAAATCCCACAAATGTCAGACTTGCCTGTAGCTTGACTTCAAATACTTAAGCCTGCATTTTACTCCACAGGAATGGATTGCTTTGGCCCCTTCTCAGTAAAAATTGGATGGAGAGTGGAGAAAAGGTGGGGGATAATTTGGAAGTGTTTGACAACCAGATGTGTCTACCTAGACATACTATCCCCTTCTCATTGGGCGGCTAGATGGCTCTCTCCCACAGGTTGTATATCCTCAAAGTGAAATGATCAAACGGGAAATGATGGCACCACAGTCAGATTCTCACTGACTTATTCTGGTCTGCGTTCATCAAGTACTATCTATTTACTGCCTAAATTTGGCAATGGCTGTACAAATGGCCCTCAATGAATCAAGTATGTATATAGAATCAGAATCAGAATCAGAATTAGCTTTATTCACCAGGTGTGCTCAAAAACACATGAGGAATTAGCTGTGTGTGTTTTTTTTAAGGTGCTCCTGGTAAATACATACATACATGAATACATACACATATGACACGAGAACAGATTAAAAAAAAAAAAAATTAGTAAGACTTAGCAATAAATAATGTGTATGAATCTGGAACAGTAAATTGATTTATGAACAGATTTATGCAATTTTACTCTATATAGAACTGTATAAAATAAAGAGATATGCATATGTATTTACATAATACTTGAGAAAGGCAGTCATTTAATATGAAGAATGATTTACAGAAATTAATTACAGAACACAGGTAATGATTCATATGTTAGCGGTTTAAGCTGGAGATGGCATGGGGGAAAAACTGTTTTTATGCCTAAATGCTCTAGTGCACAGAGATCTGTATCTGTAAAACAGTGGTAATTCATACATACACAGCCTCTCTCTCTTTCTCTCTCATGTAAATAAACACTTGGTGTATTACACTTTTCTGAGAATAGAATATTGAATTGGAGATTGCCAAACTGCAAGCTAACCGGTGTTTTCAGTAAGCAAGCGTGTGAAGTGAAGAGAGAACGCGGTTGACAAAAATTATGGCTGCCAGGTTGACAAAAATTAACACACATCAGATATTTCCGTACTACACAAGTGGGAAGCTCTGTTTCGGGGATTACATCTCTTTATATCAGGCAACCCCGATTGTGTTTCTCTGCGGCTAGATTAAACCTTTGTTGTAGCCTATATATTATGCTCTATTCATTATTTTTTAGAAACCTCGCACTTCTCTACTCCATTTTAAATGGTGTTCTTGTATTCAAATTAAGCGCGGTCCACTGCTGCACACGTGCCACAATATCAATACTGGACCAGCTTTATCGATGCTCGTATCGACAAATTTCTGTGACGATACATTGTCGTATTGATGTATCAAACATAGCACTACTGACTAATGTCATGATGTGTGACGATTAATCTTTATGCTAAGCTAATCATGACTAGTAGTGAAAGACGTCATTCGTACAAAGTTTGTCTAGCATTAAACGATCATTCATGGTGACTATTCATACTGTAATCATTAGTAATCTGTGGCTGCAGTCGATTACATTATAAAGAGAATTTCTGTCCTATTGCTAATATACTGTATATTATCCTAATATTATTCTAATATTTGTTTGAATGTCTTAGCATGTGTGCATAATACTGTACTATTTGGGATGATATTGCAGTTAGTAATTATTCCTTCTTTCTGTTCATTTTAGAACCACATCAATATATACCTAATTGTATATTGTGTTGTTTGGAACCACAGAAAGTAATCCCTGTATACCATACCGTGCTGATTGCTGATTCTGAATCCTAATCATACAAGTAAACCTACATCAACCCGATACGGTCGTGACTGATATCCTGTAGCGAATGCAACATATTACCAGCTAACTAGGTCATCCCTATCTCTTCTGAACAAGCACTGAATACTTGTCGATAAAGCTAACTTGTGATTTACCCTAAAGGAAGCGTATCTGCTCTCCCTCAGGCCTGAGGAAAGCACATTCATCATCAGGCAGACTGGGGTGTAAGCCCAAGTCATGGGCGCATCTATCAAATCTTAAAGGTGAGAGATTAAAGGGGCAGCTGCCAACTTGCCTCATGGTCAAACAGAATGCTGAATTACAAAATGGCTCCCGGCAGCTAAAGAAGAAGGGATCACATATGTGTGCATGTAGATTTGTTTAGGTTTACCTGATTGTGTGGGGCATTGCAGCATTATTTGATATATGATATGACTCAGCATGAGGATACACAACGGTGAGGCCATTATATCTGCTATTACAGTACAAGCAAACAAGGATAGGAAATAGAGGATAATTAGGGTGAAAAACCAGACCATTCTTCCTTTTTATCCTTTCCAATATGCTGTGATACATGGATGCTGATTAACAAGCCATTCATTCCCGCAGTAACTCAGGTCAGCGTTATAGAGATATATAAGTGTTGTTCCTAGTGGCAAGATCAAAAGTGAGATGCACAGAAAAGAAAAACAAGAAACAAGAACAACCTCTCATCTTGTGAGCTTGCATGTTCATTAAATCTATCCAGAATGTCCTCGAAGAACTAACTAGTTGCTCATGGGAGTCTTTGATGAGGTTCTGCATATTACAAGAATCCATCAACAGAGCTGAAAGGAGATGTGGCCAAACAGAGATGGCGAGGATGATAAAAAAAAATCTGGCTATCCTCAAATATCAGAGACAGGCAGAACACAGTAAATAAAGAGTGAAATCCTTTTACTTGCTCTTAAGGATTCAGTCCATCCACATGATTTAATAAATGAACTAAATGATTTGAATTAAAAGTGGTGCTTGTTAATGGCATTAGTACTAAGAATAATATTAAATATTAAATACTATATTATTGAATAAATATTGAAAATTATATTAAAATATTAAATAATAATATTAAAATATTAAAAAAGCATGTGAAAATGTATTATAGAAAAGGTATGTATTGGATTTGGTTGGTTTCCTATGTGCATATGTTTCCAAAAAGCAAGTTTTATGCAGGCAAACTCCACTCTCATTTCATATTACAAAAACCTATCAGTATCATTACTAATTGATTGATTTTATTTAAAAAAAAAATAATAATAATAAAAAAATTAAAAAATCCTTTTGCAGCCCAAAACTGCATCTTTCCCCTGCCCCTGAGAAATGCTAGATATGAAAGCCATATTAAATAACCAAAGACAATTTGATGTCAAGTAATAGGCGTTGCATGCTTTCATTTCATGGTTTAATTAATTAATAGCAAAAAAGCATAAAAAAATCCTGATCACAGCCCATTTAGTTAAGGTTGAATTACCAAGGCCTTCAAGAGACACCCAGATTACTTATTTGTCAGCCTAAAAAGGTCTCATCCAACATGCAATTATTAATTTAAAAAGCTTTTTTCAATTTGTAATGTTACTGTGCAACTCACATCAGATGTTTTCACCACATGCACAACAAAAAGGGCATTTCACTTTAGAGTCTACAAACAAATGACTGAATCCTCAAAGATTCATTATCCTCTGTTAGGAGCAAATATTCCATTTTAGATGATGACAGAATTTCTCTTTAAGAATAAAAATGTATGAGCAAGTAAAAGGATTTTACCATGAACCCAAACACAATGTTGAAGCCGCATTTGCAGATTGCACAATCAAACATGCAGCACTTTTTCACTCTGCAGGAGTCACAACCGACAGTTATTATTTTCTCCATGTTGTAGAGAGGACATGATGTACAACACTAATGTTTGACAGCCTCAGTCTCTGGATTAACACAAATAGTCTGTCAGCTGTGGTAACTCAAGATTGGCCTGTTGATACCTCAAATCTAACTCCACAAAATTCTCGGTGAAGGCCTCAGGGCTAACAATACACATGTCCCATACAATCATCTCCAACATACACTCTACTGATAACATTCATACCAGCTCATGTTCAAGGGCAGACTGACAAAACATCTCTTGTCATGCCCATAATCAAAGATCGGTGGACAAGTCGTGTTTTCTCTAATAGATTCTTAACTCTCCGTGTCTCTTTGGAAATGATAATGTTCGACGGCGATTTATCAGCGAACAAGTGTGTATACACGTACCATAATGTCACTGTAAACACAAATCTACACACATTTGGACAATAACACACGTGTTGCAAACGTTTGTAAACACCAAGTTGTTCTTACCTGCCATACTGAGACTTGCGCAAACAGTGGGGTTGTTGGGAACAGAGAACCTGTTCAGTTTTAAAGGTGCTGTATGTAGGATTGACACCGAGTGGCTGAAGTAGGTATTGCAGTCAATATTGGAGAGGATTTTTTTCACCTGGCCCCTCCTCAGACTTGACCCAAACAGGAATGAGCGCACTTGATGATGAATTAAATGAAATACACTGTGTTTTTTGCCATCTGGCAACCCGGGATCCAGAAATACAATTGGGTAAACTGGCAGTGGGTGGGTTTCACAAACCAAAACAAACACCGACATTCCGGGCCAGAACGCACATTTTCAAAGGAGAATAACTGACTGTAGCATTAATTTTTAGATAAACAAGTATATTAACTTAGCATGTTTCTTAAATATCTGCAAACATATTATGGTTTTTTTATGCTTTAGTAGAGTCAAAATCTTACATACAGCACCTTTAAAAAAGAATCCGAAAGACCAACGCTAACAAATCCCGTTCCCTAAAATACATCTTACACCCAACTACAATTAAACGACCGGTCCTAAAAATACAGCACTAAACAAAAAACTATTCAGCGATGAAATATGAATATGAAATCTCTCCCATTAATTACTCATCCCCATGTCGTACCAAATATTTGTTCATCTTTAGAACACAAATTATGATATTTTTGATGAAATCAGAGAGCTTTCTGACCCTGTATAAACAGTGATGCAACTACCACGTTCAAGGCCCAGAAAGGTAGCAAGGACATTGTTAAAATAGCTCATATGATTGTCGGCGCCAATAGCCTTGCGGTTAGTGCGCCGACATATACAGCGCAACTGTGCTGACGGTGACCCGGGTTCGAGTCCCGGCTCGTGGTCCTTTGCCGATCCCGCTCCCCTCTCTCTTCACCAAAAAAAAAACACTTTCCTGTCTACTCTACACTGTCCTTTCCAATAAAGGCATAAAAAGCCCATAAAAAAAACTTAAAATTAAAAAAAAAAAAAAAAAAAAAAAATAGCTCATATGACATAAGGATGTGTAATTAATGACAGATTTTTCATTTTTGGGTAAACTTTCCCTTTAAATCCTTACAACACAACCGCTATTGGACCAATTACTCTTTGAGATGGTTCATTTTAGCAAGTCTTATTTGTGAACAATATTAATAAATTGTTATTTTATAGTGAATATGTAGTATTTTGTAAAAAAAAAAAAAAAAAAAAAAAAATCTTACCTTATTTTTTGTTTGTTTAGTAGGATTTTTGTTACGGTTATGGGTTTCTACCTCAAAAAAAATAAAATAAATAAATAAATAAAAAACTCCCACTCCCCAAGTATGCTGTTGATTTTTCTTTCAAGTACTTGAGTAGACAAAGTGACCAACATTGTACACCAGAAACACCAGTAAACTTAAGCAATACTCAGCAATGCAGTGAACACTTTTTCTGATTTCCTGTACAGAGAAACCGTGGCAAACAGTTACCAGGGCAACCTCATTAATGCCTAAAAAGACACTGGTTACTGACACCTGGGCTCAGCATCTCTCCCTGCCCCATCATGCTTTACTTCTTCTGTTGCTGTCTGAATGTGTGTACATGTTTGTGTGTTTGTTGTGTAACACCCGCACACCTAAGCCCAGTTACAATGAGACCAAGAGGCCACAGTGTGCTCCTAGAGGACAGGTAATCTTCCTGACTTATGGATACAGAATATTGTTGGTCGCTGCAGAACCAAACACCATAGTGTCCCCGAGAAATCAAAATATCAAACATTTCTTGAAACATTATGTGTCCTAAAGCTGCTTGGATGAACAGACTGACTTGAAGTCTTAATCAAGTAAAACCTTGGTGTAACACCTTCATCAAAAATATGTGGTCCATGTCTAACATCTCTGTGAGAAAGAGATACAAAATAAGATGGAAGAGGAAAAGAAAGCAACAGAAACTTACCTCAAAACAAAAAATAAAATCCCCAAAAATTACCATCAAAAACAACAAAATCATATAAAAAAACAAACAAAAAGAATTCCTCTTTTAAACTTACCATTAAATGTATTATATTGATATAAAAAAGCAAAGAGAAAGAATTCCTTGAAATATTCCTTTCTTTCTTTCTGTCTGTCTTTGTGAATATAGTCAAAGCTGAATGGTATGACACACAGTAGGATTTTTAGATAGAAAAATTTAAAAGAGGAAAAAAGTATATAAATAAATTATGAATAATTTACTGCCATTGTGTGAATATGTAATCATGCAATCCATAAAAAAGTAACTGGAAATTCAATAAGAAAACATTTTTCCCTTTTTATTTCCTTTTAAATACAGTGCACAAATGGACCAGAAACGTGCATTAAGAAAGTAAAAATGTATCCTTTTTCATTTCACATTCACTTGGAGGGTTAAGTTCAACTTTAATACGTTTGCCACCTAGTGGCGAGAGACTCTTATTTGCAAAGCACTCTTGAAGAACTTCAATGAAGGACATTAACATTTTCTGCATGGTCAGTTTCTAATTAAGATACAATCAATTCAATAATGATAGTGTAAACAAAACAAGCCAACATCCATAAACATAATTTTATGATGTCCCATGCCACTTTACCTGGCATCCAATATGACGAATGCACACACGTTTACAATTGATTACAATCGCTCAATGGAGCTGATTCTAGGTCAGTGTTCATGCAAACAGTCTCCTGTTAAACTTAATTTGGGATTTACCGACGACAGAGAGTGAATAAACAAAGCAACAGAAAACTAAACAAACTGCACACAGATACAAACACACACAATGAACCGAGTCGCTGGGCCCAGCATGAGCAAGAGACACACAAACCTGAGCTGTAACCGAGATTAACCGACAGACAGGAGGCCGGGGCTCTGAAAGGGACAGCAAACTGGCTGTGCCGTCGAGGCAGACAGGTCGAGATGGGAGGGTGTGGGGTGATTTTCAAAGAGGAAACAGCCTGCCCGCTGTCTGGTTTCTGTAGTGATCCACTCAACACTGACAACATTATGCTGTTCTTCCCTGAGGCCAACCATTACTGACAGGCCCCCGAGGCCTCCTACTGCACACGTGTCTGCTCCATGTGTGACATATTCATTTCTCTTTGCTGCACAAGCGCTCGTACTCTCTCGCTTATGCTCTCCCTTTATTCTATGGCCCAAACATTTCGGGGAGGGACAGAGAGGGTATCTGTGATATTGGAGCAGTGACAGCATGTGTATCTGAGGCAAAAGAGACCGGTATGACGCAGTCTGTGTGTTACACCCTGTTTACCAAACAGCGTTTCATTCTTGATTTTCATATAACACTTAAATGTTCTGAGATGCTGTGGTGCTAGGTGCAATGCAATGGCCACTGTGAAACATTCATATCTTGTTTCTACATGACAATTATTATTATTATTTTTTTTTTTTTTAAAGAAACTTTGGATATTACAAGTTGACAAGTAGCTCAGAAAAAGTTTAAAAAATGACACTGAAAAACACAATTTTCTCTTCCATTCATCGAATCATCTGAAATGTATCTGTTTTTTATTACAGCTGTATTCTTGGAATAATATTGTCATTCTTTTTTTCACAATATTGCTCTGATACTGTAGATCTTGTATCAGTAAACCATCCATCCATCAGTAATCCATTTTGTGAAGTTTGTATTAGGTCAATACACAACAACTATTGCACTGTGGAAGCTATATGAATGCTCAGAAAAATTAAATAAAATAAAATAAATGTGAGAAGACAGAAAGAATAATTATTTTAATTATTAGCCTAAATTTGTAAATGCACATTTTTGTGTGTGTGTGTGTGTGTGTAGTTGAAGCAATATGCTTATAAAATGAATGCTTATGAAATGAAAAATGGCTGTTACTTGTGGAGATGGGATCAAAGTTAATCTCTTACTGAACCTCAATTCAACAATCACATGGTGAAATCCTGAATAATTTCCAGATTTAGATTTAATGACATTTAGATTTATCTGTGGAAAATACTCTCTGAATTGACTGAAGTAAGTTTTACTGGCTTCCTGCCTCCCTCTTTACTGGTTCCAAGTCCAATTGCCTTTTAACATAAACCCTTGAGTATCAACAATGCACTATTCAGTAAAACACAAGGACAGTCAGAACGGTTGAAGCTTCCAACTAAAACGTTCCTCAGTGAAAATCAATGTCTTTTTTAGGTTAGTGCTGGATGCCTATAAGCACCTTAAGAAAGTATTCATCTTCATTCTCTTGATGTTGATCTTGACATTTAATCTCCATGTCCTCATCAAAAAGCCTCCTCAAGAGTGGCTGTCAATGGTGGCCATGAGAGGAACAGCTCATATTCAGATCCACAAAACAATCAATTCTCTAATCAAATGTACCTTTTAATCTTATTTTACACAACGTTTCACTCAGAAACGCACCAAAAAATAGGTTGCGAAAACTATTTCATGCTGATTTTAAAGCACAGATATCAGAAAGCTTTCGAACCAAAGGAACATTTTCATAGTTCCCATAACCACTCCTATAAGCAGGAAGTATACCTGCTTTTTGGAACTGGTAACGATTTTAGTCAGGAACGCCGTTTAGTTCCTATACCATACAACCAAAAACCATGTTTGTGAGTAACAAGTGTTGATTTGTATATATTAATCACCTCTATTCTTTGCCTGTTTCTTCTCTGTAATACGATCCACAGCAGTCTCGTGTGAAACAAACGCACTGGTCACAGAAACTCTATGTGCCGTGCCGTCTAATATCAAAATAAAAGCTTGCCTTTCATATCGGCTTACTCACTGAGACCTGTCCCGCGCATCCACTTACACCGGCTCAATTTGGTAGATGCGGTCCCTTCCCAATCAATCTCTTTGAGCGAGCCATCGCGTCCAAAATAAGATCACTTCATTTATAAGATCGCCTAACACTGCCAACTTGATTGGGACACACAACTGCCGCCTCCTGTTGAGATCACACACATCACTTCAAAGAAAACACACAAGACGGATGGTCATTTGCATGACATACATATTTATGAGGCCTCCTTCTCCATCTCACTAGACTCAATACAGATCTTGCGAAACTCCCAGGCAGCGCTGACATCAAGTCACACGTGATACGGATAACAGAAGCCACCGAGCCATGTCTTTTTTTTGCGGGGCCTATATGGATGATGTGCTGTACTAGAATGCATAACAGGGTTTACTCAAGAACACACCGAATCAGCGATCCGCTGCTGAAGTGCATTTCCATTTTGATGGGTGCGGTGATGAGGATGGTGATTACAATGATGGTGCTGTTATGGTGATTGCTCTCGGGTGTAATCCCACAGTCCCCTGCACGATGTGCATGAGTGGCAGGACGGGCAGGAGGTGGTCGAGAGCTATTCAGGGTGTGCTGGTTGGGGATTTAGATAGGACGAGCGGATGGAGGTCATAACAGCAATGTGTGCCTAAGATCTCATCAGCTGTTTACATCCGCCATAAAGGGATTTCCAGGTGCATCTATGATTCACATTCAGCAAGTTATGCAAAGACATAAATAGCATCAGTATGTGAACTTGGGAAATGATGTAGGATATGTGGAAAAACCCTGTAGTCCGTATCAAAATTATAAAAATATCTTAGTCCATGGGTTTCCACACTGGGGGCCACAAGGGGGTCCTGCAATGGTAAAGTTGTTGAAACTACATATAATTTAACTAAAATAAAACGTTCAATATTATTGATATTTTATTAGTAGCAGTAATAATACAATAATATATTAAATGAATACATTGTTAAATAATATTTAGTAATAATCAACAAATTTCATCGACAACTTCAATCTTTTCTGGGGCCATAAACAACTGTTTAAAAGGGTCATATGATGTAATTTCAAGTTTTCCTTTCTCTTTGGAGTTTTACTAGCTGTTCGTGAATAGATAAGATCCCTAAGTAGCAAAGACTAAAGTCTCAAACCCAAAGAGAGATATTCTTTATAAAAGTTAAGACTCGTCCACACCCTCCTAAAACGGCTCATTTAAACACGCCTCCACGTCTACGTCACAATGTGGGAAGATTTGCATTAAAAGTCGACCGATGTATCCGTTTTGCTGATTAATCGGCACCGATAGTTGATTGCTGGAACAATCGGTTATCGGCAAAAATCCATGCCGATAGTTTTCCAGGTTGCGTCCATTGCTGGAGCGGCTGAGAAGGGTCTGTTTTCATTATACATGGTAAGAGCGGCCTCTAGTGGTTGAAATCACTGACAGCATGTGCTATTTGTTTAGACACATGATGATGCATGCTGAACAGAGCGAGAAACTTCAGACCCGGATTTAAATGCAGCTGACAGAAAATCCTGCCGCGCCACAGAGTGCCATTCAAATAGTTTTTCATAAAATTACATTATATTCGCCCCGAATCGTTGTTAATGTACATAATGAATTGTATATTAAGTATTTTCATCTAAACATTTGTCTTTCTGTGGCTCTAATAAAGTCTGTATGCTTCATTTATAGAGCTATAATATAGATCACTCTTTCCGTTTGCTCCGTTTTTTTAAACACTGAACTTCAAACTTATCTATGCCTCATTGTTCATTCTTGAAGTAAACTTGTGTCCATTTGGTAAATAAATAAACTGTTTTAGACCGCTGCTCGAGTTGAACGCGTCGCGTCCGGAGTGTGTGTGCTACCGGTGAGTTCTCCTAGACTCAGCGCTGCTCTTTTATTTTGATTAGAGAATCATTAAATGTTCAAGAATAGATGCAGTTAAAGTGTGAGAGCATACATTGTGCTGGTATAATTGTAGGGCCCTATGATTTCCGTGATGTGGAAAACACAAAAATAATCAATTAATAAAAAAAAAATAGGTCATTTAACGCAGAATGTCACGGAATTGGACAAATTTTGAATGAATTAATCAAAAGTAGGTCATTACACTTAAATCAAATTGCGATATGGAGTAGTATCTGTAACTATTAAGCCTTAAAAGTTGATTTAAATATGAATCCTGCATGTTCTGCGTGACTCTAATGAATGGCGCAAATGCAAGGTTTCATTTATACTAAAGCGCGTGTGATGCTCACGGTGATTTCAGCTTCTGTCGTCTCTCTAAATGAGGACATAAACACATGAACAACATCTCCAAAACTGCTCTGAGAGAGCTTTCATGAGCTTCTGACGGTTTGATATGAGTAAAACTAGCCTCATATCACATACACAGAACTGTAAAGGTATTCATGGCAAATAAAAGTCTGGTCTATTTTTCAGTAGAATGTACATAGCCTACTACTACTACTACTACTACTACTAAAATGAAACAAACATAATTTTTTAAGGAATAATCACACAACATTTCTTCCACGTTTTAATTTTAATAGTAAATCCCCTTTGTTTGCCAAAAAAGTTTGCTTAATTTTCAGTAATTAAAAGATAAATGAAATTAATGTTTCATGCCTTGATTTGATAACAATAAAAATTAAATACACAAAATTTTTGACGAAAAAAAAAATCATAAGGCTTCTTTAAGAAAAATAAAATAAATAAATTGTTTTATGCATTCATATAATTAGACATGCTAAAACACAGAATTTGGCAACAATAAAAAAATATGGTGAGAAAAAATAAAACACTTCATAGGCCCCTAAACGTAATTTTTGTTAAACTTTTATTAAATTGATGTGAAAATCTGTAAGTTTCATGGTTTTAATTAATTAGACTTGCTTTTTCATTTAATAAACTTTAACTATTAAAATGGAGTGGAGAAAAATTAAAATGGAAAAAAACTAAATCCAGAAAAATTCAAACGGAATAACAGAATTTGGAAGAAAAAAAACGGAATTTAGGAAAAAATAAAACAGATTTTGTGTTAATTTCAAGATTTACCATTACCATTATTATTACTTTTATTATTATTACTACTACCAGTAGTAGTATGATTCAGTACTGTTTTTTTTTTTAATAAAGTACTATTTTAGTTTTTGTTCAGTATGCATTTTAAAAACTATCGGTTAATTAATCGGTATCGGCCAGTGTGGTCCAACTTAACTATCGGTATCGGCTTAATCCACTATCGGTCGACCTCTAATTTGCATAATACCGCCCAAATGTAAACGCAAAGAAAAAAAGCATAACTTTGATTCTCACTGTGGTATTGTTGCTGCTGCCATGTTGTGAAGATGCTGTGTGTTTTGTTATGAAAGCGAAAGTACTTTGTTTGGCCTTCCAAAAGAGGACACAACTAGAAATCAGTGGTTAAGTTGTATTTACAACAATGTTCCAGTACAGTTTAATCCAAATATTCAGATGTGTGCAGCACACTTTATGGAGGACTGTTTCCTGATCATGGGATAGTAGACTACAATGCCGGCTGTTCTGACTCACAGTCTGTGAGTACGTTTACATATTTAAAGGATTTGCCACTGATGATTCAAACGCGAGTTTTGAGCAGTGTAGAGTAGTGCTTGTTGTTTGATTGCACTGCATTTTATGTATAATCTTAACTGTTTTATTTCATTTTAAAATCAATTTGAGATCATTTTAAAAGTTTTTAATTTCCTTGTTTCATTTTTGTGATTTTTTTTTATGATTATTTTAATTCCTTTTATGTAAAGCACTTTGAATTAACATTGTGTATGAAATGTGCTCTATCAATAAACTCGCATTGCCTTGCCTAATAAAGCAATATAATAATAGAACTATTAATACAAATATTAATATTATAACATACAGGGAATTGTGTAAAAATAACATTAATATTAGTGTATTATTATTATTATTATTATTTTTATTATTATTATCAACATTGCTATTACAAACACAATAACATTAATATAATAATATATTATATTATATAACAATCTAATGGAAATATTAATACATAAATGTTTCAATATTTTGAAGACAACAATTAAACAATGATTAAAGCAATAATAATATTTAGTAATATAGTAAAGTAATAATAATAGCACTATTAACACAAATATTAATATAATAATATACAGAAAGTTGAGTAAAATTATTATTATTATTATTATTGCTGTTGTTGTTTTCTAAAACAATAAAAATATTCATAAATAAATATTTTAATTATATGAATAAAACCATTAAACCACAACAACAACATGAATATTAATATTAGTAGATTATTATCAATTTTAATAAAACAATTCATTAATAAATTAATCATATAATAATATTTAGTAATAAAATAATTTAACAACAACAAGACAAAATATTTTTATTATTATATTGATTTCTAATATAATATGAATATTAATATATAAATATTTTCATCAAATGAATAAAACCATTAAATAACAACAACATGAATATTAATATTAGTGGAGTATTATTATTATTATTATTAATAATAATAATAATAATAATAATAATAATCAATCATTTAGTAATAAAACAATTTAACAACAACAATATTAAGAAGAAGAATTATAATATACATTAGATATCAATAAGTAGAATGAAATGAAACATAAATAAAGACTTGTCAGAACAATCTTTTTAGATTATTCACAATTATGTTTTTTTATTACCAATATTTAGGAAAAATACTAAATGTATTACATATACACACATATACAAGGGCAGCATCATTTTATTTGGGGGCTCATTAAAAGTTGGATTCAAAAGTTTACAAACCTACAGTGACCAGTGTCAAGATTTCAGTGTTCACTTTAGTACAGCAGCTTTCTTTTAAATGTCTGGCAACAGGTACATCTAACAGTGCGCAACCTAATAGCGCCTTTAATAAAGCACACTTCTGATATCCTTCTTTTTTATTTCTAATCAGAGCATTCAACATGAAAGGCTTTATTACACAGGGACCAGCCCACTGATATGTGAAGGCCAAACATGTGTTGGATGTATGAAAGGAGTTGGCATAATAAGGCTTGCACACAGCCCGGGCTTGTCTGAAATTGCAAAGAAATAACCCTCAGATCCTCACAATAAAATCTCAAGGCTGCAAATATAATGCCTTAATTGCTTGTGTAATCAGAACAGAACAATATTTTCACTGGAAAACTCGAAATGAATAAATTGTGCCTTTTCTTCTTGAGAAAAAAAAATGCAAGTGGGTTTGATTTCACAGTACAGTACTATGCCGTTTTAGCGGAGAGTACTGTATTATTTCAAGTTCTTTTCTCTGGTGAGGTTAGAAGTCGCTGAAAGTATTTCTGTTGTGAATTAATTCATGACAAAATAATATGGGAGTTAGTCTACAGAGATTACAGGAGAACATTATCTAATTTATACTATTTTTTAAGAAAATTTTATGCCACAAAAGGTGCAGAAATGGCACTAAGCACAAAATACTGCTGGTAATGTTTGCTAGCATTAATTTTTGCGAAGCAGGACTCTATAAAATGTATTTTTCTGACATTTTCTTACTATTATTTCATATACCAGACTTTTAAAACGTCAACTACTCAACATTAAGAACCAAAACCAATACCTTTAAATTGTGCAAGGATGTTTTACAAGCATAGCTAGACGGGGCTTCAGAGAGAGGAATGGGAGTCTCCAAACATTACTAGCATTGATTTAACCAGCCTCCTCACAGTGAGTGTCTCACAGACATATACCGGTTTATTAATCAAATCTACCATGAAAACCCCAGCACTGCATCGTACAGATACTCATTTCTGCTCGGTGAAACCCTGCATCAGCATCTCTGATTTTAATGTAGCTTTTATTAAAGCAGCACATGAAGCCATCAACATTTTGAGGCTGTGATGAGCCAGCCGTCTGTACGACGCGAGAACCCGTTGTGTATGAATAAAAGTAATGGCTAATTTTTGTGATGGATTGGCCCGGAGTGCCACCTGCACAGTCTTCCAGGCCGTTCCAGGTGGGAAGGGAATGGCTGCCTGAACTAAATCCATCATCAGGTAAAACACAGGTGGCCTTTTACTGCTGAGCTGGGATTTGGCAAACATGAAGAATGTAATCAAATACAAATTACACGCTATTATATGTTGCATACTGTAGTGTCAATTAAATCATTACCAAGACAGATTCCCAAGGTGTAACAGTTCCGCAGGCTCTGACTTTATGGCATTTTCCTGATTTCCCCCTCCGTCTCTCAATTTGCATTCATTGCGGAGGCTATGGATTTTGTCCTCAGGAACATTTTCTCAGTCATCTTCACACAGTCATTTTCCTCCAGCTTACTTCTCACGACTACTGTAATGTCCTTTTAAATATTTCAGATTTTCTCTCCACCTTTTAGTACCTGATTTTTAAATGGTCTAATAATGTCACACCTGAGCTTTAACTCAATAACCCTCCGGCCTCTCCAAACTAGAATATGAAAAATTGTATTTCATATATATCGTTTTATTATTTTGAATTTATATACATCTCACATACTACTGTTGAGGTGATATTTTTTTTCACACATTATTTGATTAAAATGAACAGTAAAGACATATAGGGCCAGATTTACTAACAGCTTGCGCAGGCGCAAACAGTCTCTTGGCGTTAAAATAGTATTGTCATGATTTACTAAAGACGTGCAGCAAAGAATCAGCGCTGAAAAGACATGGACACAGTTATTTTTGTGCCTGACCTTATTGAATTTGCATTTATAAGAGTTTCCCTTTCGGATGAAAAATTTATGGGAGGAGGGTATTAAAATGAATCACGCAACACGATTTACTAATGTTTGTGTTTGTCAAATTACTGGTATTTGTGCCATTATTTAATGCCCAAAAAAGCATGTCTCAAACTATTTTGCACTTGAAATGGCTGCATTTGTTGCTGCTAGGAGGAAGCACTGCATAGAACAGAGAGCGCGTGGTAGAAGGGAGAGGGTTTTTTTCCACAGGTATTAATTTATTTGGAATGCCAAAAGAACACATTTTCCAAATATGCTAATTTACGCGACGCTTGTTAGATTGCATTGGTCATTAATGAGATGTAGAATTTTCCATGCCCATCTGCGCCATTTTGGAATGGCGCTAATTTGCCGTGTTTAGTTAAACTGGCCTTTATAATGTTATAAAACCTTTCTATTTGAAGAAAAATGTTCTTTTAAAATTTCATTCATCAAAGTATCATGCTTTCCACAAAAATATTAAGCAGTTCCAATTGTTTTCAACATTGATAATTATAAGAAATATTTCTTGAGTTACTCAAGTAATGATGGCTGAAAATTCAGCTTTGCCATCAGAGAAATAAATTGTTTAAAAATACATCAAAATACAAAAGAATCACTTTATATTGTAATAATATTTCACAATATTACTGTTTTTACTGTATTTTTGATCAAACAAATGCAGGCTTGGTGAGCATAAGAGACTTCTTTCAAAAATGTTTAAAAAAAAAACCCAGTAGTATGGGGGGGGGGGGGGTTATTAGATAAAAATGTACTCCAAGTCTTTACATTGATATTTTTACATCCTGTTAAATTCTATTATCTGTTAAATCTTTCATAATGTTAACTATATAGTTAATTCCACCCAGTTGCCATTTGATAAGCACTCAGTGTCGTACAAAATGGCCTTTCTTGCATTTACCATTCCTCCTTTTAATCTTCGTCTCCCAGAAATTGTACAGAAAAAGTCCGGCACTAGAGTTAATATGAGAAATGTGAACAGATAACCGCTGTCTCCTGATAAGTCACGGACAGAACTGCAAACGAGTTCATCTTTTCCACTGAAAGGTTCTGGCTTTGTGCCTAAGATGTGAATGAAGTTGTACAGTGGACATTAAAAGTCCTACCTGCTCTTTCACAGAGGCCAAAATGGCAGAGGTGGTCTCAGTCTCAGATCCGTCGCCATTAGAAGCATTCAGTACTGGGCTGAGCATGGTGGCGTTCTCTACTTCAGCAGGCTGTTCTGGAACTGGCATGACTTCTGGAGACGACAAAACACATTTATCAGCAACTCTTCATCATTAGACTTTAACACAGGATCATCAAAAGGATTTAGACTTACTGTGATCACTGAATGATATTTGAGAGAATGCAAGAAAACATGTGTAATGATCTGGTTCTCAAATTCAACCGACGGCCTAAACCTTGCATGTAATGTTTTATTACAGTATGTGTTGTTATTTTAACACATTACATGCTTGATAATTACTTAAAGGAATAGTTCACCCAAACATGAAAATTTGATTAAATTGTATTTACACTCAAGCTATCTAAGATGTATCTTAACTGGTTTCCACATCTGAAAAGATTTGGATTAAATTGGGATTACATAATCTACTCGCAAATGAATCCTTTACAGTGAATGGGTGCCGTCAGAATGAGAGTTCAAACCGCTAATAAAAACACATAAGTAATCCTCATGACTCCAGTCAATCAGCTAACATTATGTTAAGTAAAAAGCTGCTTTGTAATAAACAAATCCAGCATTTTAACTTCAAACCATTACTTCCAAGTCCTCTATCCATAATATTGCTCATTTTGTCTGAATAAAATATGAAATATGTACAGATCAAGCACCTTTTACAAGCAAAAAGTGTCCAATCAATTCTAAACAAATATATCTGTGGATTGTGATGTGAGAGGACAACAGGGGCTGAACTTTTTCACTAGAAGAAGGGTTACTATGGATTATGGCCAGAAATTATGGTTTAAAGATAAAATGCCTTAACAATGGATTTGTTTCTTGCAAACACGCTGTTGGATTGGTGTTGTGTGGATTATTGTGATGTTTTTATCAGTTGTTTGGATTCTCATTCTGACGGCACCCATTCACTACAAAATATCCATTAGTGAACAAGTAATGCTGAATTTCTCCAAATCTGTTTTGATGTAGAAACAAACTCCTCTACTCATCCATCTTGGATGGCATGAGGGTGAGTTAATTTCCAGCAAATTTTCGTTTTTAATTAAAAAATTATAAATATACATTCTTTTGATCATGAGTCAACCAGGTATGAGGGTTTATGAATATTGAGAGTTTGCACCTATCTGACTTCGTTGGATATGACAAGAAATCAACACATTTTAGATTTATAACAGTGAAATCACCAAAAGTAGCTAGTCAGACTTTTTCAGTCTAGTCTAATGCCTCAGTTATCTCATAAACCTCCACGGTCTATTTATAGTAGCAAATGAGCAGATGTCAGGATGTGCAAACGCATGATTGATGCAACCTATGAAGAATCTGTATTGATTAGAAAGAGATTCCAAATAATAACTGAGCAGGGCATTAGCTGGACTCAGATCAAGATAAATGGTTATGCAGGACAATCTCTGGATATTTTGTCACACTCGGTGGCGGCTGCGGCTTAGCCTGCCAACTTTGTTCCCTTGTTAATAAAGATGACTAGCCTCATCTAACACAACAGCGTGCCTCCGCCCGACGTTCTGGAAATCAGATTATGCCTCCTTAAACCACCATTTCCACATTTGTTTACCTTCCTCCACTCTTGCCTTCACACATGCTCACATAATTCACCTAAAAGCCTCTTCAATGCACTTACAGGAATAAAAGACTTGTAGAAATAAGTCATAAGTTCAGGCAAAAGCAACCACTTGACCGATACAATATGCTGAGATGTGTTGCAGGTGCTACACTCAGATCTGAAAGGGAAATGTAATGTATAATCCATCCTAACTATAATGTGCTAACATAGTTAATGTTCCCATGAAGTAACACAATGAAAACTTTATTTTGGAATGTTGGTTATTTGAACATTAGAGAAAACATTGAAGGAACATTCCATTGTATAATTTAGAAAACATTATGGGAATGTCTAAAATGAGTAAGTAGAAATGTTTAAAAATAACTTTGAACAAACAAGAAGTTCTATTAACATTCCTTGAAGAATGTTTGCTCATAAGTTTGAAAGAACCTTTCCTGAACATTCTTTCCAAAGTTGTTGCAAACTATTCAACTATAATTTGGATATCATTTACTCACTCTCAACCAATCTACAATTGCTCTCCAAATACACTCAAAACTCCAGTTTTAATGAAGATATATTTCTTGGTGTGTGTGTGTGATTTTTTTAAACTTGATTGACAAATGTTTTTTGTTCTTTTTATATTTACTATTTTATTGTTGTACTTAACTACACTTTAAAACATTATTTATCTTTTTATCCAAGTAAATTTTTTATTAATACGTTAGTATAAATGTATTAATATATAAATATGTGATGTTAATAAACAGTACATTTAGGAAACGGTCCATTTAAAAAGTGATTTATGTATTTAAGATATACAGCATGATATAAATATGATATGATAATCAATTACCATAATAAATGACAATGAATAAGGTTTGGGACTATCAAGCTCCTTGATATCCACCTAGCTCTCTTGATAGAACCTTTCAGGAGAACTAGAAACATCTGATTCAAGAACGAATCAATCTTCTGCAGTGAATCATTTGATCCCATTTTTAAAATCTAAATGATCTGTAAGAGAATCCGTCTGATCTAGTTCTTGAATTTGACTCAGTGATGTATTTGATTCAGTTTCAATCATAACAACTCACTGAAGTTGAGGATTTTGTTATTATTAAGCTATCATATGACTTAGAATATTCCACACATATGAACCACTTTTAAGACATTTTATGGTAATTTTGAGTCTTTTTAGAATCTTAAAAGTTGCAGGCTCCATTCATTTTATTTTTATGTAAAACAGTGATTCAAAATATCTCCTTTTGTGTCAACAAAAATTTTTTCGGGTGTGGAAGGACATCAGTCTGAGCAAATGATTCATTTCAGAATGAACTATTGCTTTAACACAAGTACTGTACTTTTGAGCTAGAGTTTCTCCTAATGCCTGTAGCTGTTTTTTTATGCAAACAAATGTGTGCTGCTGGGTAATGTGTTGTCGCATTTTTCAATGATATAGCTCATTTCATTCACTGTGGTTTGCCCTGGTAAAGTTAATGTTACCATCTTCTAGACCCTGGGTACAGTATGTGAGTGGGCAAATGGTGCAGTTAAATATCTCTGAGGGCCTCTGGAGTGGATTGCCCTGTGTCGACCTTATTCTGTAAACAGTTCTCTCTTCTCATACATTAAGCACTAAAACGCACTTTATCCAATTACACCTCACTCTAAAATGTCATTTCTGAGTGTAAACACAAGGATAAAAGATACAAACGATCTATTGAAATACTTACAGGCTTGGTGTGGCTTCTTTAAAGTGATCTGATCTAATAATCATTCATTGAGCTACACACACAAGCACACAGTTTTTCTATACTTTTAATAGAAATGTTTTGTTAAAATACTTTCATCTTATTTGAATGTGCAGAGAAAATTAGCACTTTACTAGGCTAATCATTACCTAACCTGCCAAGACAACAGTCATGTCAGACAAAGAGATGGTTAACTTTCTGTATACTAGACTACACAAAAGGGATAGTGGTCATAAACGTTGTCAGTGTTCCAAGAGCTAACTTGATGCTAAGTGGCTGTTCTTTATCTGTAAATGGAAGCAGTGAACGAGCCCTTCTAAAAACGATCATCTCCCACCGTCTCTCTCAACAGGGGTCTCAGATGATGCAACAAGCTACATGACAGCAGATCGAATGAGGTTCATGGGCCGCAGCTACTGATTGCATCTAACAAGCTGCTTGATGCCTCATTATGAATGCAGACTGACAACATACATCCATCAGCACTACCACCCAAATAACTCCAACCATGTTCAGGGAAAGCCAGAGACCGGAGACCATTTATTAAAAACACACTCGTCAACCTCATAATTTCAGTTTAATGGGGTATATATGAGAGAGAGAGAGAAATAAGGAAAGAACTTTAAGTGAATCTACAAAGACAAGGTTGACAAGACTATCAAGACTGATTAGTTAAACAATGTTAAACTTTAGAAACTGATGTGGCTTTATACCATGACAAGCACAAAAAAAGAGAGCCTCAAAAGAGAAAGTCACACATGGAGAGACAGAAAATGGGGAAATGAGACTGAGAAACAGGAAGAGGGGCTGGAAAATTTGACAGAAGGTGCAGACAGACCCGTTGTCACCCTGGCTAAAATAAGGCTGCCAGGTTGTAACTGTCTATGTGCCTCTGTCTCATCAGCGCTTGGCGCTTTTACTGGCAAACAAGCCTCTGTTGCTCCAGCCTTAACCCGAGAACAGTTTGGCAGGCCAGTGAATAGGAACTGATTGAGCCTTGGAGTTGTTATCCATCCTCTGTCTGAAGGCCCAACCTGGCTGAAAAAAGCTAGAAAATGCTGGAACATGGACGGCGGGCTTATGTGAGAGACAAGGCTTCTGGTATATGTCTTCTGGAGTTAAGTAACGTTGGTTTATTGTCATTTCTGTCCTGCGAGACAAGAGAAAAAACAAAATATCATATATTCTCAATATGACAGGTCAATATGATGCTCTGCCTACCTTTATTATTGACACTCCCCCAAGACAATAACTCAACGCCCACCTGTGACATTACATATCCATCGGGAAGACTCTTTATTGCCTATTCTAGAATTAAAAGCTACAACTATATCATAGTGTAAGTTTTGGTAGAGTCAACATTAACATTTCCAACCAGGGGCAATCATGCAAAATACTTTATCGAAGATAAAGAATAGAATAGAATAGAATAGAATAGAATAGAATAGAACAGAACAGAATAGAATAGAAAAGAATAAATGAATGAATGAATGAATTAACAATATGTGGGGACATAAAGGCTCTTTATTCAAACAATTATACTTATGCTCGTATGAAAGAAAAGAACGAACAAACAAAATAATGAATAAATAATACATGAAAGAAAGAAAGAAAGAATCTATCTATCTATCTGAGGGAACATGAAGGTTATTTCTCCAGCTGATTTTACTGCTGTATGTTATGCACGTCTTAGTGACACAGGATATTAAATCAATCAATAAAACCCTGCAACGAGCTAAGAGACTAAGATGAGGAACTTTGTCTTTAGAATAACATGCACTGATTAAACACAATAAGAATATGTATTAGTACAGTAACCAAAGTCTATTTTGATTTCATGTTGACTTTAAAGGAACAGTATATTAAATTCATTGCTCAAGAGACATGAAAAGCATCCCAAAAATCAATGGATGTCTCCATGCTTCTCTCAGAAAAGTCGTCCTGGCCATGGAAACCCAAAGGAGTGGGCTGAAAGTGTCGGGGGAAATCTGCACCGTTTTTCTCTGTCTCTCGTTGTCTTCCTCCTACTCCCAGTCATTTCCCTGCATATTGCGCATGTCGCAGCATTGGTTCCGGGCAGGAAGTCTGGCAGCCACACTGCCCTCCTTCCCACGCGGCTTGTGAGTTCCGTCCCTGTGTTAATGCTGCAGGAAGCCAGCCAAGCGCCCGCATGCAACAAATAAACAAACCACAACAATCCCAACAGCGAGAGCAGATCCTAGAAAGAGTCACACATCACCCAGCGAATAGCTACAATTACCCAAAGGAGAAAAAGTGTGACAAACTAGAGGCAAAATGATCACTCTGTCAACACTCTTTACCAAAGCAGTGTGGTCACATAAAAATGCTTTTTATCACTGTATTTTTTTTGCAAGGCATCTTTAGCCGAGGGCATCTGACATGTTATTGCTGTTCCTCTGACATGTGGTCTATTTCCGAGCCGGCTGCTCAAGCTCATTGGTGAGGCCTGGTATTTCAGTCCTCCAGCTTAGATAAGAAAGCAGCCTATGAGCTAAACTAGGCAGCAGAGCTGTACAGTTTGAGAATAAAACAGAATCATCCCTCTCCAACATGTTCAATTTCACACATTAATGACGCTGAATGATAAATTACATATTTATAAACAAATGAATAAAAAATGTAAAGGAAATTTACTATGTATACAAAAACACTGGTTTGGGGTCATAACGATTTTTGTTGCATGAAAAAGCATAACTTTTTTTTTTTCAAGAATGCATTCAATTGATCAAAGGTTTTTGAAAGATCATGTGACAATAAAAACTAGAAAAACAGCTGCTGAAAAAAAATAATCTCCACCACAAAAAAATTATACAAAAAACATAATTAAAAAGAAAACAAAAATTTTAAGTTGTAAAAACATATTTTATAATATTACTGTTATTACTGTATTTAAATAGAGATAAAAAAAAATCTTAACAACTTCAAACATTTGAACAGTTACTTAAAAATACACTACATAAATGAGAAAAGACATTTAAAAATACTGCTCTTCAGATATACTCATCTACTATTCCTCTCCTGAATTTCCTGTTTTGTACTGTTTGACTTTACTCCAGCTAAGGTAATGTTTCTCTTTTGATACCTTTTCGTTTTCTGGTCCAATCAAGCAACGTGTCAGCAAACTTTGCACTCGAGGAGTCTGGCAGCTGGTCAGACAACTCCAGGTCCGCACTTGAGCCGCCAAGTCAAAGCTTCAATGCACACTGTGCAAACAGTCACGCTAGGCTACGCTCACCCCGTTGGAGGGAAACATCTCCATAACAGAGTGACACCAGGATACTTTATTCCTTCCTCCCGTCTCCAGTAGTGGGGCAGGAGAGACAGAGTTTCTCTCTCATCCATACCCATGGTCCCTGCCCAGGTGCGCTGGCGCATCACTTTATTTTGCCTGCACAACTCAGCCTGTCTCCACTAAAACCATCATTGACAGGCCGCTGTCACAATAAACCCACCCTAGCTGTTTCTCCACAACACCCACCCAGTTTTGCTTTTCTTTTTCCTCATCTAATCCCCCACAGCACACTCACCCGGACTTTCAAATACTCGCTCCCACCTCTCATCCTCCTCTGTTCTACTCCCATTCGCTCCTTCATTCAAGCCTTCAAGCAACAAGCAAACGTTGGTTCATTTTCAATCCGTGGTTCTCAGCTGGTGTAGCTTCAGGACCCAGATTTTTACATTTTATCCAACACTTTATCAAATCTGTTTATCGTACAAAATTGAATTTCAATAGGTTAATGCTATCTGCAGTCAATAAATGTGCACAAAACACATTGTGACCAGCACAAACCAGTTTTATCCACATTGTAAGTGAATCTGAATTAATGTAGCCTGGGTTGGATTTCATTTTATAATGCATTTTGTTCAACATGGCATATGGCATTTGACCCTGTCAGAATAGATTTGCAAAGGATTTTTGGGTTGCAATCCACAGGTTGAGAACTAGGACAAGTTATTTTATTTTTTATTTGTTCATTTGTTTGGCTGGTTGGTTTCATTTTTATTTATTTAGTTTTTAAAGCTGATGTAAATTTCTGAACAAAACAAAACAAAACAAAAACAAAAAGTCAAATAAAAAGTAAAATAAAATAAAACAAAGTTAAAATACAATCAATTAAATTAAATGGGCCTATAAAATAAAATATAAAATAAAGTAAAATACAAATAAATGTATTAAAATCAAGTATAAATTAAATTAAGTAAAATAAAATAATCAAAATGTATAATTAATTAATCATTAAATGTATTTATAACATTACATATAAAAATACAGATGAATCAAATCACATTTAACACACTGTATAGGGCTGTCAAAGTTGATGTTAACATAAAATATTTCTTAAATATGTTTTACAATTTTTAATCAATTTGAATGATATTAAGTCCTCTAATAGTGGGCAAAAAAGGCACAGAGTCAACAAGATTTTCCAGAAACACCTAAAATATCTTAGAAAGGAGGATCATATTTGGGGTTCCATGCCATCAAGACCTTCAAAACCCCTGGTCTAGAGCATCCTTAAATATTTATGATTTGTTTTTCATCCCAGTGCAGAGTATTGTATTCTTTTAGTCATTCTCCTGTCCACTTGATTCATGCATAACAGGCCACTACAGAAAAAACTAATTGAAATATAATCTATAGAACTATTAATATTGCATCTCTGAATAGTAAAAAAGAAAAAATACCCAATGGCACTATTATTTTTCTATGCGCTGCAGCCATAATGCCATAAGCACATTCGATTTCAGCCTGGTAATATGTAGAATAAACGCAATAACCTTCTTATCAGCAATTGGGTCATCTTGTACATTGGTTTATATTTACATGCATTGAAATGCATATTACCTTCACTGCAGTGAAATGACGAGTCTGAAATACAGCAGTGCATTTTAAGCCTAAAGAATGGATCTGGGAACACAAGACATGACCTTACGGGACAGGTGGAGATGTATGATAAACAAAGCAGTACATTTTAATGCGAATGGAGGGTACATTCATGCATTTGCATAGCGTTCTCCATCATAACATACAGTATCTATGATACAGTACAGTATATATGGTTGATTCACACACTCAGAGATGTGCTGTGCTGATCCAGAGCGTGAAATCTGAAACATGCAAATCTCCAAACATGAAATATTTCCTTATCTAACACAAAACCAACTTAGCTTGGCAGTTATATAAGTGCATAAGAACGTCTTTTTCAAGGATAAGTATTATTCAGATGACCTTTTGAAGTATGCAGACCAATTATGCAACAACCTCAGTGATTATAGAATATACTGGATGTCAAAACAGTTGTATGAGAAAGTGTTGCTGTTATACACAAGGTTTCCACATCTGACCAGTGAATTTCCATTTTCAAGCTCCAGGCAGAAAACGTTCACTACTGCTTCGCTTTTAAGTTTATAACAGCAGTATTTTAGTTGTACTACAGATACTACTGTTTTGTTTTTTTGTAATATTTTCAATTGTTAAATGGGCACCAACACATATTTGACCATATGGTGCTCCATATGTTTGTACAACAGCAACAAACCTTCATAATCAGGGGTTTTCTCACGATATCCTCATCTTTTCAGCTAACTGGACTCTCATATTCCAGATAAACAGAAACAAATGAGCAAAACTCATCCAAAATGTCATCATAAATCCAGACACTGTATATTTATTTAGCATGTATTATCACTATCAATGGTGCTTTGCCATTTAGGACACAGTTAATAAAAGTACCCTCTTATGTAATGCGACTGGACATAATTTTCTTTGTAAAACTCTACTTGAAAACACCATATAAATCATAATAGGTTCAGTTTGCTAGTAAAATGTAATACATATCAGAGATGTTACCATATACATAAATATATTCAGTCGTTCCTGTTCGCTGCTCCGGGACACCATCTCTGACAATTTATTGCATGGGTCATTTGGAAACTACAAATAGTGAAAAAAAATACCTCCCTTTCTAGTCATATTTGCCTGTATTTTCAGCCAAGTAAGACTGCAAATCATTATGCACTTGCAAGTTATAGTGATCATCCTTAAATTATAAAACCTCACAAGGGAACCTAAAAAAATTACCATTCTACCAAATAGATAACTTCACAAGGGAGTTTAAAATTATTATTTTTCTATTTAATAAAGCTCTCAGTAATGCATATTTATGAGGGAGACATTTTTATCCAAATCGTCCATCTTTAGGCAAAATAAGTCAACCAAATTCTGTGAGACGTGGACAAAGTTTGTCAGTGTTACAATTCAGCTTGAAGTTCAGTAGATATGAGTGTATTAGGTGACTGATGGCTCCAATTTACCTCCACATAATGTCATTTTTTTTCCTATCAATATTTTTTTCACTAAATAAAACTGGATTGGAAACACATGGCTGTGAGGGCATTAATTTTCTTTTGACTGATGTTGCAAAAACTAATTTTGCACATATTGCATACTAACCAGAAAATATGGTCATAAACAGTTGCTGACTGGCAGGAATTCATTTAGGTTTTGCTGATTGGGTGTATTAGCTGGTCGACTAGGTCCACAAGGCCCATTTCCAGCCAACAATCAACACATAAATTGCACTTTTCACCTCCTTTAGTACAAACCTTTAATCAAATGCACAAAGCTCTAAAGATTCAAGCATTGTTCTAACAGTGAATTATGATCATTATTGCTCTGTAAAGTTTTATTGCTTGGTTGTTTTGTGCCAAATCACAAAAAAATTCCAATTAGTCGAATTTACTGACAAAATCAAGTTAAAGGCTGAAAACGGCACATGAAAAAAGCATGTGCAAATCTGCATGTTTTCGTAATTGACTATTTGATGGGTCATCAATTAGTTGGGTGATTTACAGTAGGTGGACAACCAGAATGGGTATTACCGCCGCATGTACCGCCACCGCAGGGCTGCGCCATTAACTGCAAGTCAGTCGCGTGTTAAAATCATTCACGAAACTGCCGCCAGGTGGCGCAAAGGGATGGATTGCAAACTGACCGTAGCCTAATTGTAAAATGTTGGTTTGTAAATGCAGATGAAAGGACGAAGTAAAACAACAACATTATAATATTACATTGTAACATCCTTAAAAACCATTTGAAAATTTACTGGTTAATTTCCAGACGTGGGATAGTCTTAGGCTACAGTCTACGCATCAAAAATTAAAAGAAAGACCTTTACACAAAGGCTCTTATGCATGCTATTGTTATTTAACAGTCATCACATTATGTATTATGTATTATGTAACAGTCATTACATTATATATATATATATATATACACACACACACACACACACACACACACAGATTAAAAGCTAAATGTTTTCATTTTTTTGTTCATTCTTGGTAGAAAAAATAAATAATAAAAAATAAAGTCCTTCAGGTTCAATATGCAAAGCGAAATCAGACCGGTCCAACATTTAGAAATAATTCTTATTAACACTGCTATTATTCTTGATTTTTCAAACTGCTAACACTTTGCAGTTTTGAATTATGCCTTTACTGTGTGAACAAAAACTGAGTATTTTCTGTTTCAGCCGTTTGATCACACTGGTGCCTCGCGCACATTCATTGGAAACAGCACAGCCGTTCAACGTGCCATAAGGCGTGAGTAGCGGTTCACTTTGGCTTAGTTTTGCTTATTATGATTTTTTCCCGTCGATACTGAAACACGCGTGAACTACAAAGCCTATTTTACCTAATGAATAATAGTTAACCTTTAAATGGGCAACATCACGAATATGGAAACGTTTTGACTTGTCCCGAAAGAGAGAGGTAAGCCCAACCTTACCTTATGTTTCACTTTAAATTATTATAATTTTTTTTACATTTTATTTTTATAGCTAAGCCTATATTATTATTATATACTGCAATCTTATTTATCCATTATAATTATTTTTTTAATTCTTGCTCTGTTCTGATAGTTAAATTTAAAGGATTTGTTGTTTTGATATCCTGTTGGTACATTATAACATTTATAGGCCTACCGTTATTATTTCTGAATGTAATAAAATGTGACTTATACATAACATATATTTTTTTCCTCTCAAAAACTTAATTTATTTTAAGCGTGTTTTTAAAAAACATGCAGCAATGAAAATAGGCGATTAATTGGTTAAAATGTGTTACTGTGGGTTAATAAATTTACATTAATGTATACTTAGCAACAGAGTCTGGGCCTAATCTAGGCTATGTTGTTAACTATTTACAAGTTTCGTGTATGTTTTGTGCATGCACATTCACTTCGTGTGCTCTGGCGCAGAACCTGCCTCCCGCGTTGCTCAGCTGTGGACGATTTAAAAATGTTTGATATAAAGGTTGCTGTCAAATTTTATACAGGAATTGTTCATTTGTTCTAGTTAAATTCTACTTGAATTAACTTCAGAAATAGAAAATAAGGGCTAATTGTGATTCTTTCTCTTTTATTCTTTAAGAAAATAGTGTTTATTCTTTAAGAAAATAAGGGACAGAATACGGGACGATCCAAATATTTGTACTGTACAATAATGTAGGCCTATATCTGCATGCAGTTAAAAACTTATCAGAAATAATCATATTTGTTTTGCTTCACCCAATTTATGTAGGCTACAATTTTTCTAAAATAAATAAATACATAATGTCATACAAAAAAAATGCCATCGGCCTGAGTAAATTTTACCATTATAGAATTGTGACTTTACAAGGGTAGTAATTTAGGAGGTGATAATACTGTGAAATTACAAATGGCAAGGAATTTTAAAGCATAAAAACTGGAGGTCTATGAAATGTTAGTCAATAAAGCATTTTTTTTAAACAATGGTACTTAAAGTTTTGAACAAATATTATTTCAACCATATAGCCTGTGAATAAATAAAATACATACTTTTCAATGAAAGAACACTTAGAGAGTGTAAGTTACATCTGGTGTTTGGATTTGTACCTCAATATAATGAGGTCCAAGTTTAAGAATAGCCTACACTTTTTTTTCTTTTTTTTAACTCTCTATTTAACAGCATTAACTTACAATGAAATATGTCTTCCTTCAGGTAGACTGAATGTTTTCCTGCCTTGCTAAATGTGGGGCTCATGATCAATAAGTTGCATTCGCCTCAAACTGATTTTGTAAAATAAAACTGTGGACGGTGAACCTGGGTGCAGTTCGCGCTCGCTGTGAAGCCGAGGCAGCTGGCAGAGGATTCCGCTTGGTATACTGTACGCGCCTTTAAAGAGAAATGCAACCTTCACAGATTAGATAATGCTTACATTTCAAGCTTTCTGTAGATATATTTCTCATGTATGTGAGGCACCCTAATTTTAAGTTATTTCATTTTCAGGAAAAAATTCAAGTGATCGATAGGGCGCCTCCCTCTCATGCATGCGTATTAATTTTCGCACAAACACTTGAATATGAATAATTAGAGAGCACATTTCTTTTCGGTTACAGTACGGGGTCCACATTAAAAAATAATCTTTACAAGTCTACAAATGAGACAGATGCAGTTATAACCTGTAAAGTGAAGGCTATTTGTAGTGCATGACAAAAATGCATGCTGTTTTATTAAAGTAATTTTAAAATATAAATTAAAATGTATTTGTGACAAATATAGGCCTAATATGTGAGAATATTGACATTTTGCATATCAATCCATGTAGCCTAGCTCACTAAAATAGGCTACCACTTTTAATGCACCGATGCAAAGTAAGCCACCATTTCTTTAGGATAATATAACACATAATTCATATTATATAAATAATACTGCACACCTATTAAATGTGTCAAATCTAAAATAAGGTGTAATACTTTGTAGCTTAGAGAAAATATAAGCACAAGCTCATAGGCTTGACATTTATCCTGCTTGAATTCGTAAACGCACATAACTTCATAAGTACTAAACTTTCATCTGTGAATATTCAATAATTTATCTACAGTGGTTTTCTTTCATTTTCTCTGACTAGCGGTCAAAAACTTAAAACACAGGTGAGGCAAAGCTGACGGCTATTTGCGAAAATGTGCTTTGATGCGCTTGTTGGCTAACTTGTGGTTAAATCGCCACTCACAAAAAAAAACCTTCAGTTGGCAATTGCAGACGCCGCGGCGGCACTCGCGGTGGTCAAAAAGCTCCTTTTGGTTGGCAACCTACTGTAGGTTAATGTCCATGTGTTTAATTCGGAATTCATATTCAACTAGGTATTTTAAATGTTGTCACAACAGTATGATATACTGAACAGACTGTATTTCTGTCCCTCACAGTCATGTTTTGTTCATGTCAAATTTAATATGGTGCATAGTCTGACAAAGGTCGACCCAGCACAAATCAAAAGCCCAAAAAACGTACCTAAGCCCATATGAGGTTCTAATTTGAGCAGCCCTGCTGACCTGTTTTTGCCATTCACACAGCGGTAGGCTAGCCGAACTGGGCCATGATTATGCGACTGTGTGATTGAGACTAGCCAGGAAGGATCACGTCTTGAGTGGCACCAAAGGAAGGGTGATCTCTGTAGCAGGTGGGCATGAAGACACGCTGCTGCAATCTGCCTAGGGACTACAGTCATTAGGGACTGCAGTAACTGGACTAATCACTGCTCCATCTAATTTTCAATGCGCATAAACTGAAATAACAAAGTTAGGAATTTTGCATAGATAGAACGTCATCTCATTCTCAATGTGATCCCAGCTTTGCCAGAGAAGTTGGGGCAGGAAATTATTTTACTAGCATAGCGTAAAACGTAAGTGCCATTTCAGCAATAGTTGTGTCATTCATCACTGCAAGATTGTGTCTAATCTGTTTGTTACAGACAACTGTCACAAACTCATGCTGGGAATATAAAAGAGGCTCTTGTGGCACTCCGCAATAAGCCATTCTTGATAATAACGGGTGACTCTCATCAGCAATGCAATCATAAGCGGCGGTAATTAGCAGCTGTGAGAGACAGCAAATCTTAAATTAATTCCCCTGATTACCACATTGATTATTTCATTTCGTTGGTGCATGATGGCATAAGAAAATTCAAGTGAGTTATGAAGGTAGTAGAGGAAATGCCAAAATAGAATGGAGACCAAAGGTTTCTGCTTTATACTCACAAGGCTTCAGAGGTTACAATGCTGTCAAACTATAGGCTAATGTCAATTTAAAAAAAAAAAAAAAAAAAAAAAAAAAATTATATATATATATATATATTAATTCTAATATATATATATATATATATATATATATATATATATATATATATATATATATATATATATATATATATATATATATATATATATATATATCAGCAAATCAGAATATTAAAATGATTTCTGAAGGATCATGTGTCTGGAGTAAGGATGCTAAAAAATTAGCTTTGAAATCGCAGGAATAAATTACATTTTAAAATAGATTTAAACAGAAATCAGTTGTTATAAATAGTAAACAAAAATTATTTCAGAATTTTACTGTTTGTTGCTGTACTTTGGATCAAATAAATGCAGCCTTGGTGAGCAGAAGAAAATTCTTTTAAAAAATGTTACAAATTTTACTGACTGTGCAGTGTGTATAATTTTTTTTTCTTTTACTTACTTACATTGCAGGAAAAAAGATCTAGATAAACTAAATTATTTTACTAGTCACTACTAGTTAGACAAATTGTTGAATAATCAACCATCCTGACTTACCCTGTGAAATCACTTCATTTCTCACTTTTTTTTCTTTTCAGTTTAGATTCCAATTCAACTTCCTGTAGGGTGCAGCCAATTTAATTCAAATTAGGTTTTAAGGAAGGTGCTAAATTGCTAAAAGGCAGCAACACAGGTAAGTGAAAGCTGGAAAAGTCACCTTCAAGAAGTCATGGATTTCCAAGGAAAACCATCAAGAGCTGAGGTTGAGGATGGTTTGAGGATGTCATTGATGTGGGAGGCCATCAAGGCTCTACAGTATATAGTCAGCAGCGACTTTAGAGAGTATAATCTTTTTTCCTCACCCATGACAAACGGGGATAAGGCTCAATATTATCTCCAAGGTCAACCTGATCCTGGCACTGAAAAGAAGTGCCCAACCGGAGGAGCCGACTTGCCACTATATCCCTTTCTCCACCTTATCACCGTCTGAACACACTTGTTTAAACAAAAGCGAGACAGAACAAGCCCACATTCACCATCTCTCATGCTCTTTTTACCACATCAGTGCCGCGACACAGATAACTTCAGTTATAACCAGCAGCCACACATTTTGACAACAATAACAATATCTTTCAAGCATTCTCCTCTGTGCAAAGGTTAGATTATGCAGCTATTAGAGAATTTAAAAGGGCATTGTTGGAGTTTTATGAAAACATACAATTAAAGGACAAAGGTCAAAGTAATTTTCTCTACTGAAAATGAAAGAATTATTGAATGAAAGGTAACAAAAGCCTCAATAAATGAATAATGCTAAATATACAAGAACAAGCACAACCTCACAAGCACAAAAAACAACAACATACAACAAGATTTATTTCCATAGCATTCCCTGTTATTACGCTCTCCATGGAACACTGACCAATGTGCCCTCTCAGCGGATATGAGGGTCCAGGGTAACCATTCAACCTTGAATGCCCTGCTTGTCCAATCCTTACCGCCACAACTTCCTCCCCCATGATCCATTACAAGGCCGAGGAGCAGAACCAGTCACTATGATGTATTTAATCTCTACTGCACGGTCTTGGACCGCTCATGGTCCCGATTCAACAGAATAGTTCTTCCCTACATGCATCTGAGACAGTACAGTATGGCCCGGTGGCTTCCAGACTTTTCTCAGAATTGATTTTCTAGGGATTGATTGTGGTGAAGCTTTGGGCTGAGTGTGAGGTTGAGATAATCATAAATACGAGCCTGGCTGGTAAACAACCGATATATCCCACAGAATCCAATTGATGATATTTGCACAGCAATTCATTGTCAAGTTTACCAGCACACAGATGCATAATCTAGCTGAAAATGATTTTTATTACTCCACCGGTGTTTATATAGAACTACACCTTCATTCTTCCTGCCAAAAACTCTTTTCGTCACAATGGTTTGTCCCACTTCCCTCTAAATCCAGCCATCACAACTCCCAATGGAGTCAAGCCAGGAAGCCTGTCTCACTGGTTGGATGGATGTTATGGTAACCAAGCTGCTAATGCTTGCTAAGGTTTCCAGCTGACTGCTCTGTTGAGGGGCTTCAAGTGATGCCCCAGTGACCATCTCTACACTTTGGGCAGTCAGTCATGAGAGACACGCCCCCACCTCTGGCGTATCTCACGCCCCTCAAGCTCTGGTGGGGCTCTAAAGCTCAAAGTCACCCAAGTCATTATTCACGGATGACCTTCTCCTCTGTCGAAACTCTGAGATGGAGCACAAAAGTCATACGTACCACAAAAATGGCAAACTGATGACAAACACCATTGCTTGTTTTGAGACCAAACATCATTAATTTTGAATTTGACGTGATGACAATATTGGATTTGAGAGCTACAGCAGATTTTCAATGAATAATAATTCAAATTTCATCACATACACCAATCATATGGTTTCTGAAGGCACAGAATAAAGCGAAAGGGCCATATGGACCACTTTTATAATACTTTAATGGTGCCCTTTTGTTATTTTGATGACTGACAGTCTAGTCACAATTCACTTGAACTGCACCTCCTTCTCTCAATTCACTCCTGCAAGTGTATGCTCCCTCCTGAATGAGTGGTGCCTTGTTGTTTGTTCACAAAATCACTCTCCAGATTATTGGTTTCTTTTTGCATCAGCAGCCAATGAGCTTTGAGCTGCTGTAGCAGTTGCAGTGCGCTTCAGAAACCCTCCACCTCCTCAGCTCCACCCGTATAGATCTGCTACGGGGTAGTTTCACATATGTTATAGATGGGGTTATTTCATAAGCGTTATATGTGTTATATGCAGCAGCAGTATTTTCTACATGCTCACAGCAGCATGTCTATGGATGTATTGGCAGTAGCAAGTCTCGGTACTTGCTTTGCCACAGCAGCAGCAGCATAACAGATCTAAACCGCCAAGAACAAACACATCAACATTGCCATGTATAAAACTTTCTGAGAGTTTTCATGACAAAAATGTATTAATTAATTAAATAACCAAACTTTTGTGTCAATACAGGTTTGGAATCATATAAGTATGATTAAACAATGACAGAATTTTAACTTTTTAAGAACTTTGTTGTGGAGTACAGATGTTAGCTATTTCAGTCAATAAGATAAGTCGGATAAATCAGTACTTATTTTGAGATAGCATCCTGTTTACTGCATGAATCATAGTAACGTGTTTTAAAAATAGCAACATCTGCTATGTTTAGAAGTTTAAAAGTGAAATGCGTAATTTCTGTTCCACTAGTGGCATCAAACAGAACTGTTGGTATGAGCAGCCGACTGGGCTGGGCATAATAATGGCTTAGACATGGGCTAAGTGTTTGGAGCAGTCATTATTTTAACAATAAATGACATATTTTGCTTTTTATATACTTGGAATGTAGTTAAAATCGATATTTTGCATTTAACAACACTGACAAATGCATAATTATTTATTATTTATTAGGTCAATTATTTATTTATTATTAGTTATTAGGTCAATACTATACAATTTTTTGAAAGTTCTTGGACTCTAGATGTTATTGAAGTGACTATTAACTATAAATCAAGTTTCATTTGTTTCCATTGACTGTTGGCCACATAATTGGTGGCCCTTCTATCAAGTAGCATTTTAGTATTTGGATGGGGACGACAGAAGGGTAGGAAAAGGCAAACACTTAGAAAATGGTTTCTTCCTTGATAATTACATGCAGTGAAGCGTGACTCTGCAGGCAGCACCCCAGAGAAGGTTGAGGTAATCAGTCAGTCACTGCACCCTCTACTGGGGAAAAGGGGTCTGAGGTCATCGTTTCTGCTGCTAAACCTGCAGGTGCCCAATGCTGTGTGTGCATCAGCTGCTCATGCCTTTATAATGACTTAGAAACTCAGAAATGAGAGATATCTTGATATATGCATACATTTATGCACTGAAATTATTTAAATGTTACAATTATTATAGTGTATAGAAATATATGTTACTCTGATCTCATGTCTCGTTCCCTAAAGGACAATATTAAAAGTGCTTATCCTTTCTGGAAATCTTTTTCATTGAGCAGAACCCAGCTGCCAATCAAAGACATCGCTGGGTGGACTCCAACCATGTATTTGATTTCATTTTCTACACAGCTAAAAATATGGGTCTAAATATAGCAGGCTTGGTGATGAATGCTTTCTGCTCAAGGTGTGCAAAGCAGCTGAGGTGCAAAGCGCTGACAGGACGAAGGCGTATCCAGGAACATGATATGACAGGGCATTTGGTGGGATTTAGCTGTGAGGGAACAGAATCCGCGCCATTTGATTAACCCCCTCTTCTCCCTAGCGAGTGCTTACGGTTTGATTCTTAGACCTTTTCTTCCGCCTTTCCAAAAAGAAAAAAGGAAAATCAATACGGTGAGAGACACACTCACATATGAACACACAGACAGACTCCACTGACTCAGCAAATGAGGATCAGTTGGTCAGAGAATTATTTCCCTCCACAGCATGAAAACAAGACTATATAAAGCAACCATTCTATCATGTGTGGAAGAGAAAACGCCAAGTATGTGGAGCGAAACAAGCAGAAAAGCTATATTTTAACATCAGCAAAGCATCCTGATACTTTTTAAAAGTGTTACAAATTCCAAATACCAAAAATGCAATAGGATTCTGGAATATATTCTGTTTTTCACACAACTCCAACACATCTTTTCATGCACCTCTGGTTTTATAAAAGATATCGGGAATGCTAATGATTATGTAGTCCAACTTACATGACCTTGATTTGAAAAACATAATAAAAAGTCCTTTTTTTATCTAGCCTATTTACAACTCTCTCGACAATTTCATACTTAGAAATATCCACCTTGAACAAAATGACACCTTTAGGAACAAGATGACCAGATATCTGCATTTTTCTTATGATAATGACAGTGTAACTGTGTCTCTGGTTATTTTGTGTCTTAGTGATATTTTTAGCAAAACTGTGGGAGATCTGAAATTTGAGATTTCAAATAAGTAGGCACGTGAGTGGAAAAATGTAGGATTCTGCCAGGAAGATAATGGAACATCTAACAACCCCTAAAAGCACCAATTGCGACTGTGAATGAGTGTGATATTGCTTTTGCACAGCAGTTCAATAAACAACAAGTTAAAAATTGAGTAACTTACATTTTAGACACAATATTGCTAGGTCCATTTTTACTAACATTAATAATTCAAAAGAAAACCACGGCAGCATCAACCACGTCTCTGGGGAACACACAGCAGTTGTGTTTCGTCACTGAATGAATGAGCATTTTGAACTAATTGGTTGGGTGAATGATTTAATGACTCAATTTTATGGTGCGTCCAAAATCACATACTACTACATTTGTACTACATTTGGATTCAAACTTTGTGACCCCTAAAAAAGTATGTTCTACATAGTATGAATGAAATTCAGATGTACTACACTTGCCATATGGTCATGTGACCTGCAGCATCAGTTGCTTGACTTAATTGCCATTTACAAATCTTCTCTTCTGGCCTCAAAGCAGATATGGAAAAATTAAAAAGTGTCCATAAAATATGCGCACATCAGAATCTCGCCAGAAATAGTATGGTATGTGAGTTTTTCATCTACTGTTTTTCTAGTACTGTGCATACTCTTTTGGCGTACACTTTTTCGCATAACATATACTAGATAAGTAATCCATTTCGGATGCAACTTTAAAGTTACTTGTTTCATTGCTGACTGAATCTTAGTCTATGATTTTTTTGTAATAATACCATGTAATAATACCATTTAGGAAGCCATTGTTAAATATATATACATAAAATCTAACATCCAAAATCATTTTGTCCAAAAAACTACATAATTTTAGTGAATTCAAGCTACACTTTTCTGTATCTGCTTATTCATGACCTTGGAATCAAACCTGTTACCTTACACAGATAACACAGATAATGAAAAGCTAATAATGTAAGAATCTCATAAAATGAGACCTGACATCATCATCAGCTTATTAAGATCCTTGGTAGCCCACAGAATTATGTGTTATGTTGAACCTGTCCCTTCTGGCGGCAATGACCTCACTGATTCAACCTTAATGAGTCAACAAAAGTGACAGCATTTTTTTAAGCTTGCCGACTGGTAGAGGATGTTTGTTAGCTCTATATAAATATCATGCAAGTGCTGACCCTTTTTAACCCGAACCTGTCATGTGTCCATGTGTGGGGGAAATCTGAGCAAATAAAGCCATGTGGCACCTAATTAAAACTGAACCACACTCATTGTGACCCAAGATACGTCCCATGGTTAACAACAGAGCCCAACCCTCACCTTAGGCTCGATGAAATAAATAATTCATATCATGGAACAGCAAATATGATGACAGCTTCTTAAACGCCAGGCTTTCTAGGTGCTCAATTAGCCTTTGGAGACCTTGATAGCGAAACTAATTAGTAATCTGCACAGCAAAACCAATGACGGATCAGTGTCTACTGACGTACAGTTACACACCAACAAGCCATTACAATCCTGATTCATTTGAATAACTCAAATCATACTGATTTTGAGAGTTTCTCATCTTCATCCAACAGCATTCGTGGCTGATGACCTGGCCACAAGTTGAATTTCTTCAAACAAAAGGGGCCTGAAAGCCAGGCATGAAATCTGTCTGTTAAAATAGTGCCTATCTGTGAAAAGCACTTCACACGTTCTCCCTGTTTCATCAACAAACACATGGTGCTTTTCAAGCATGCTGCCATGGCACAGAAGACAACCGAGAAACGGCAGATGAAAAGAATTAATAACGATCCGGCCAAATCTACTGGCAAACAAAACAGAATCTCGCCGTTATCTCTCTGTCCATGCATGCTTTCAAACAAACAGCAAGGAGATAACTGAGATGTTTTGATAAACATGATCTCAGTGCTTTAGACGTCCTTCATCCCATTAGCATGCTGCAAGCGGTATGCATTTCATGCGAAACCATGAAATTTGCAGGGGCCAGCACTGAGCATTCTGTAGATAACATTACACCCCTTTGATCCCGCTTTGTCCCTCATCATCTACAGCTCATTCAATAGGCTTATTTACAGATGCGATCAGGCACCCTGTGGAAAGATCTGCCAGTCAGCTCTCCAGATCAATAGGCTTCCTCACCTCCTTTCCAGCACTGTAAAATACTCACTCCTGAAATGCCAATTAATGCATTTGTAAACAACAGTCTTGACATATGGGCGCACTGAGAGGATAACATCACTTCATGAAGGTTTTAAACATCAGTTGAACATGAAGGCAAGACTTTTAATTAGTGTGAGGAGCTTTAAACCTCCACCCCAGGTCTACTGCAACATCCAGTGCTGCTTAACAGCGCTTATTTTTTAAATAGTACACAATGACAGAGTAATAGTTGATATCTCGAAATCCTATATTCAGTCTGACAACGCTGGAAGTGGACCAAACTGAGCTTAAGAGGATGTGCTGGTAGACCTCGTGGCATTTCATCTGTTCAGAAGAAACTCTGGATTAAAGTATGTCAAATAGCCACTTATATCAACTTAATACAGTTCTCAAGGTAAAAAGTAAAACCTTTGCAAATAATGTGCAGATTTACCCGCCATGTCATTGAAGAGCTTTGTTCAGGTGTTTCAGAGAGAGACAAAAATCACATCCTTATTTATTCCCAAATTCACTACACCTTCCACTCACCCACCTTCCATTTCAAATTTGGGTCAGTCTCTTTAAATGAGCTGCGATGCCAAAATCTATTGTTAAACTGAGCACAGATGCCAGAGCTCTTTTTCTCAGTCTTTTTTCTGCACATTGAGGCATGTTTGTTGGAAATGAATTTTGTGCTACTTTCCTCCATCTTAACCAAAATAACAGACATCTTTAATAGAACTGAGCTAACCTGAAATAGTGCATTACCCCGCAAACAAACACTGAGTGCGATGGAATGACATTGTACACTCACCAAATGATGTCCAGGGAACAAACGCTCTCCTTTCCCCGCTTTAAATCCGTAATTCAGCTGGATAAGAATCCTACAGTCATGCCCTTCTGAGGTTTTTTAAGGAAACGAACTGTTCTCTGGATGTTGACACAGTGAGGGACAAGCATCGGCTGCTGAAGGAGCGAATTGCTGCGGCTCGTGCGGAGGCAACGGAGGCAGAGCACGCGGTGATGCTGTCTTTTCTCTATCACAACCGTCCCAGTCTTCGCGCGCGCGCGCGCGCACACAGCTTAAGCGCTGAATTAATTTACAGAGCACCATCTTCTGGCAGTACATGAACGTGTTTTACACACCTGTCCTTTATTCGGCATAAATGATTTTAACTAATACCCTTCTTTTGTATCACATTTAATGAAGCGTATGATTTGGTTTATTAATAATTTAGACAGTGGAATTGTGTTTTATGATTGTTGTACATTGTTTAAATTATCAGCTAAATTTTCAGTGCTTATTAAGTTTGATACCCTTGAGTATTGTTTTGGTTAAAATTTCTATTACTTTACTTTTTGTGTTATATTTATTTTGTGTGTTAATTTTGTACGTCCGTTTTGCAGTGGCTAACTAAATTTAAAAACACACTTCAAATCCGCAAAGGTTTATCTAGATTCAATACATGCTAGAGAATGAAATCACAATATATTCTGAACATCTTGCAGACAAATTTACAATCATGATTAAATTGACAACAATTGTTTTATAGTCTACTAATATAATTTCAAGGGCGTTGCTGGAGTTTCTCGGACCCTTGGACAGTATAGCTTTTGGCTCGGGCACCCTCTATAGAAATCGCGTTCCAGGCGTCCCTGCATATTTCGGTCGTGTATATATGCACGTGCTTTCTGTCACAAGGGATACCGTAAACGCGCTTTAACCCCGCGCATGCGCATCTAGGTCCTTCGAGTTCAGGTGACATCATTCTTTTGGAGCTGAGCGGCGTCTTTTGTGCTTCACAGCCATTTCTACACGGTTAGAAGTCTTTGTTCTGTTAGAAAATACTGTAGTGATAATTTAATGTCATATTCGCATTATGAATGTGAATGTGACCCATTAGCCTCATAGCCTTATAGGCTACATAAACTGACAAATGTAAACCTACATTGAAAAATGTTAACTGGAGTGAAAAGTGTGACACTAGCCCCGGGGTTCTCTCTCTGTCTACCCAGATGACAAGTGCTCGCCCTGTCTTAGGTATTGAAAACATAGAACTTCTATTTGTATATATCTTTGTCATGCAAGTTAGCGCTTCTTTATAGGCTAGATATAGTATTAAGTAGGTTAATTGTGAAGCTCCACATTGTCAGACAAAAGCGCCATCTTTTGGTCGTTGTGCAAGCATGAAGCTGCCACAGAGTGTCATTGGTTGACCGTCAGCAGTTTACAGCAGTTCAGGTAAACAACGCTGGTTGTGCAACGCCTGATCACTGGTCAGTGGTTCCACTCTGGATATGAATCACTTTGGGTGGACTCTGACAAGGTTACGATAAGTAGACGTATTTTGCTGAATAAACAGAAATAGTGTTTGACGTTCTTGATGAAGCAATATAACTTCCCAGTAGGGCTCTGATTAATAAAATTATGAATAATAAATGACTTTGCTCCGCTCTCCAGAGAGATTTTAAACTTTGATTTGATGATCAGCACTGGAACAACAAAAAAAGGGGGCTAGAACAGTAAAACAATATTTCTAAAGGAATAGTTCACCCAAAAATGAAAACTGTCATTATTTACTCAACCAAATAGCTGATGGTAGCCATGACTTCCACGGTATTTTTTTCCATAATGTGGAAGGCTACCGTCAACTGTTTGGTTACCCATAGTCTTCAAAATATATTAAATTGTGTTAGGTAGAAGAAAGAAATTCATACAGGTTTGAAAAACAGAGTGAGTAAATGATGAGAGAATTTTCTTTTTTTTTCTGCAGGCCGTTTCGATGTTTATGAGTCACTGAATCACTCAACAAATTCATTCAATAACACTATTTAATTCAAGTCGAAACACCACTACTGTGTGTAGATTGGTTGATTCAGACTTGACTTTGTTTGGATCTGTTTTTGTAACTCAACATTAACTTATTGTTTATTGAACAAAATCCATATGTATTTTGCAATGTTAATAACTTGTTGCTCCATTAATCAAATCCTTTTCATAAAGTGTTTAATCAAGATCCACTACCACCAGATCAGTCTAATTCAGTTCCATTTATTCAGTTCATTGAAAAGATTCGGCTTAAAATGTTTTGCTAAATATGCTGATGGTATTATTTACTTTTTTATATTAGAGCTGTTAGGGCTGAATATAGAATGACTTAGATAACTTAGCATTAGTACTTCAGTAATTCCTACAGAAAAAAAAGTGGCGAAGGAAAGGAAGAAAAAGAAAAAATGCTCCCTTTTAACCCACTCATCTGTTTGAAGTGTTGTGCACAAACATATCAAATTATATTACAGATTAAAAAAATTATAAACTTCCTATAATAACCATCATACTTCACACACAGTCATATTTTTTCTAGCATGACCGCAGTCAGTTTGTAAGTCATGCATTGGTATAATCATGTGATGTTTCCTAAGCTTCCAAACAATGAGTCATAAATTCTGCCGAACACTTTGCTTCTTTCAACAGGCATCACTTTGTACCACTTAATGTCAAGATCATGAAGACGACTCGATAAATATTTGCTTATAAGGCAAAATGCCAAAATAACTCCTTAAAATGTCCCTAGAGATCTTAATTAGATAACATATTTAAGGAAACTGTAAGCCTCTTTTTCATGACGAAGTCTGTGACATAGTATATATGGACACTTAATACTGTAATTTACTTACTTCTGTTCAGTTTCTAAATGAGCTAATTGTATTCAAACGTTTTTAAGGTTTCCCTGCAGAAGATATAATTTGCACAGAAAAACAAACACCTTAATTGATTTTTAATTAAAATGTTTTTAATCATTATTTTTTGGAGTAATCCATTACAAAATGTAGTACACATACAGATACATCACATACATTATTTTTCTAGTAAAATGCATATTGTATAAAATGCTATGATACAAGCCGTTCTCATTGCAGAGTTTACAGGAATTGGTTTGGTTTCTCTTTTATCAACCTCTGCTTTTTCACACTTGTCTGGGCAGGAAAGTTGCAGATTTGGTTGACAGAATTACATGTATTTGTTTCATACTTCTGTCTGTATGGCTGGGAATTTGAGCTTGCAGAATTTAAAAATGCCCCAGTGAGTCATGGGAGGTTATTCAGCAGTCATCTGCAGCACATGAAAGCTTCCCTTTAATGGTTTAAGCATTAGCGTAATATCGTATCAGCAAAGTTGTTTCATTGCATCAGAAAATGTACTGAACGAGAATTTACAATGATGTAAAAGTAACACAAAGTACAATTCAGAAAAGTAACACTAGGTGACTACACCCTCAACTATGTGCACTGATTTGTAAGCTGCAAGATATCATTAAAACATAAAAACTACCAGATGAATGAATTGCGCTATCTGTGTGAGGGGATGGGTGTGTGTGTCCTGTATGTGTATCACAATTGAAGGGTGTGGAGACTTCTTCCTTCTTGACTTGAACAGCAGAATATTTAAGGAAGTCTTCCATTTAGAGATGAGTGACACGTGCAGAGTTGGGGAAAGTTACTTTTAAAAGTAATGAATTACAATACTTTACTCACTTTTTTACAGTTTACAGACATTTCATTCTAAGATGTATTTGCATGCTTTGAATATTTGACACATGAATATTTTAATCTGTGTGAATTTGCCTCCTAAACCAACTGCAATTACTGTTGTGGCGTAAGGCTCTCAAGTTCACTCGCATGATAGGAGGTCAGAGACATGGATAAAACTATTATTTTATTTCAATATTCAATAAAAGGACTCAATTGTCAACATAGAATAAAAAATTGACTTCTGACATCAAGCTATAGACAAGTTAAAATAAAGTACAAATATAAATGAAAAATGAACAATAACAGAATAAGGAAGTAACATTCAAATCCTTCCAACAAAGCTCCAAACATAACACAAATTCAAAAGTGAATAACCAGTACAATTTCAATGCAAACTATAGCGAACTGAAGGCAAATTCATTTGAATGCTCCAAAAAAAAAAAAAAAAAAAAAAAAAATGTTTTCCTCCTTTTACCATAGGTTAAATTTTTCACCAACTCTTTTGAAGAATTTGTAGAGGAAGCTTGGGAAGAGTTTGTTGAGGCCTTTAAAGTAGTAATCATGGAAATGGGAATATGCATCCAGGGGATTGTTGGAATTGATCCTCAATATGGTTATGTATGTGGATGATTGTTAACTGTTGATTCTCATATCTGCTTGCACATTTGCCTAAAACTGGTCTTTGGAGTGGATTCTGGAGCTCCACTTCCCTTTTATTATATCATAATTAGTGGTACTGAGCAGTTATTAATCAATATTTATCCTTCTAGGAATTACAAATGCCAAATTCTGTTGTGAAACTCTAGATGGCGCAGGCTATTGGGTCCTTAACGCAAACTGATAATATTCACAGCGTTAAACTACTTGGCACAAGCTGATTGGTTGATGTTGTATACACAGCCAATGAGCTTGCTGCTTTACATTTAAATGGCTGGTTAGCATTCACTAGATCAGTTCAAAGTGCTCTGAAACCCTCTACCTTCCCCAGCTCCACCTGTATAGATCTGCTACTAGTTATTATATACAGTCTTTGTGCAGCAGGAGTATGTCTTAAATCTATAGAGAGTCATCATGACAGAAATGATTTGAATAAATTCTATCATTTTATGATAACGAAGCAGGATTCGCATTAGCAGTCTTCATCTTTGAATGTGTTGTTTCTCTATGTTCTTATGTCTTGCAACAAAAAATATATTTTTAACCCTCTGTCTGACCAGTCACACAGGCCCTTCTTTGTGTGACCAGTCTACAGTTTTAAGCACTCAGAGACTAAAGAAGAATATTGTTTTGAACCTCTGACTGTGAGAAAACATTTCTTATTACTATGCTTGGGTAAGTTTCCTGATCTAACTAGAGCTAACTAGAGAAGAAAAACAAGAGTGGGGACACTCGCCATGGGGGTTCCACTCTCTTCACCCTTCACATCAACATGTGGAAATTAAACATTCCAGTCCCCATGAAAGGACAACAAGGCTTAATTGCAATATAATTAAAGAGGAAGGGAAATTAATGGGTTCTCTCTTAAGTACCATATGCAGAAGGGATCCTCTGTGTTTGTATAACTACCGACTTGGATGCTGTTAAATATTTGGCTGAAAACGTTTCAAAAGTTACTTCACATTTATAATTTTCTCCAGTTTCAGCTTTTTGGATGAACAGACTGCGATTTGTACTTGGCCGGAAACTTTTTTTTAAAGTTTGTGAAGTTGTTGATACTTTTTGGATAAACAGGCTGTTTAGATCAAACAAATGTCTAGTTTACTCAGTGGTGTGCAAAGACCTCCGGAGGGTCAGGAAGGAAATTAAATGATGCCTGCATGATGAAGACATCAGAAAGTTATGAGAAACCATTCCTATAGTCTTAAATTAATATTGGTAATCCAAAAATGTGTTGATAAGTAACAGCGACACCATCAGTAAAACCTATATGCCAGTAAAGTAATACATTATAATTACAGTAAGGTAATATAAGGTAAGCCCAAGTATACGAGAGGTAATTGGATATGACACTTAAGGCTACCATGCCTTTCAGAGAAAATTATGTGAATTACTTTGTGCCTGTTTGTGATGCCAAAACAAACCTATGACTTACACCTCAGGTACTTAAGGAAGTGCAAAACCCTGCATGAACCCTTATAATTATAGGCAGGTGGAATTTGTAAACAGGATACAGGATACAGGATACGTTGCTTGCATTTCAAACCTTCTGTCCAACCACATGGCTCTGTTTGAGCATTGAACATTTATAGTTCAATCAATAACTGATGGTTAAAACCAGTCCTCCTTGCTCCTCCTTTTTTATTATATACTATTTTGTTTGATCTAAGGATTCACATTACAGATGTAAAGTGTAATTGTTTCAAGTTGACAGTCAGACAAAAGTGCATTATATAATAAGTTCACTGTCAGAAACTCACCCAAACTTTCCATTTCAGATATGATGAGTATAAATTCAATGATAGTTAGCTCATATTTGAAAGCATAAGACACCATAACACCATAATAATCACACCAGGTTGCAGTTCATTACACTTGACTCTTCTGTTGATCATTTTTTGTCATAAATAAGCATTTCTATGCCATTTCCAATTTTTTTTAAGAGGCCTGATGCTGAATAGAATTAGATTAACTTTTCAAATGATAATTATTGACTGCAGGTGTTGGATTTGTTTGTTTTAGATTTAAATGCAATGCAATCGAAGAGAGAGAGAGAAATTGGTGGCTTGGTTGCCAAGTTTCAAATGCAGAAGGAATCCTCTGTGCTTGTGTAACTACTGACTCAGGTACTGTTTAAATATTTGGTTGGAGACGTTTCAGTTTGTGAACTTGTTGGTACTTCAAATGTGCATTTTCTTTTATTTTTCAATCTTTAGCTTTTAAAATACAAGCTGTTTTGCAAGAACAAATGGCTAGTTCAGTAGTAGTTGTTGCAGGGTTATTATAGTATCAATTTTTATTAATATTTTTAATTAGTTTTCATTTTATAAAGTTCAGTTGTAAATAAGTTTCAGTTTTTATTTATTATTTGTTTTTGTTTAAATTCTATATGTTTTAAAAAGTTTGAATGTTTGTAATTATACATAGTGAATTATGTACAATATATGACTACACATATCACACGGCATGCCTTTTGGGTATCAGTTTTTGGCAGTTGAATTAATATTTTGCGCAATTATTTTTCTCATAATTCTGAATGCCCAAGCCGTGGGAAACCACTGTACTTTTCCCATGCATCAGAGCGATAATAAAGAACAAAAAAGCTGTTCATGAAAAGATGAGTTATTAGTAAACGGAATAAATACTAAAAAGCCTTTGTTGTGATTTCATAAACCCACACTGAATTATTATCATTGATTCATTGACAAAAAACCTTATAATAAATTAACTTTATAATAAATGAACAGTATTATACTGATAAAATACATTTCTGGCTCCACATTTCAGTTGTGTCAGAGGAGAAACATGGAAGTTATAACAAACTTTTTTTTTACTAAAAACTTTGAAGTAAGATCTAATCTGAGTTATTTAAAACAAGCTACTATGTGTGTGTGTGTGTGTACTGCATTCATTTATGAATGCTGTAAATGTTTTATTTTGTATATCTTATTACTGTGCAACCCTCATAAAAATTATAATCATAATCAAACAAAACTCAGATCCACCTATGCATTTTGGTATTGCAATCAGGTCGCTGAATATTCCAGTGCTTTTAAGTGAGAGTAAATAAGGCAAGAAACCTGAAACATGTAGGACACTTTACAATAAGGCAACATGAGAAGAAGGTCAATCTCTCAGATTTCTTTTTTCTATATATATATATATATATATATATATATATATATATATATTCCTCAAGTAATACAGTGTTTCCACCACCTTCAAATTTGAGTTTTCCTTTTGTTTTGTTTGTTTTGATTGCAGTCTAACAAGAAACAGCATTGTTTCTGCGAAGGTGGAGAAATAGTTGGTCAGTGAATCATATTGTGTTTTAGAAGCAAGTACAATCCTGTCTGATAAGTCATCTAGGTGCCCAGGTGAAAGCAGACAGCTTGTGATGGATGTTTCTAATTACGCAAACAGCATTGTTTCCTGCTTGTGAGACTCATGATTGCTTTCACATAAGACACTTCCCAAATGCTACTGTAGCTTTGTTTGTGTTCTTTTTTTCTGTTCTTATTTTCTCAAATGCATATTAGGAATTCTAGGAAAGTTAGGATTTTAATGCTAGGAAGTCATAGAAATCCCCATCTGTTATTAAAATGGGATTTTAAGCTTGATTTTAAGCTTATTTTTATTTTTAATACCAAAATCAGTACCTCATGGATAAGCTTAGAATGATTAAATTATGGAATGCTGTATCCAAAATGATCCATGAAAGATTTGTGGTTTTATAGAAAAACAAAAATGTGCTTTTTGGCTTATATATAGCACATTGAAATATTTAAAACAAACAAAAAAAGAGCAAACAATGCCATTATTTTGTAATTAGTTTTTTTTCTTTTTGTTATTTATATTGGTGTTATTGTTAGTTTATACTGTAATTATTGCTAATATTGTTTTAGTTCTTCTGAAGTATAATACGCTGAATACATTATGAGAAGTTAATAAATAAAGTTGACTGGGCTTGTCTGAGATTTCGCTGCCAAATGTGACTGCATTCAACATTTGTCATAACTACAATTAAAAGTTGATTAACCAGAACACACAGGGAGCCAACTTTTGCTGTGTTACTTGTGTTACAATGTTACTTTGAAATGCTCTGTGTCCAAATGTTCTGTTAAATGTTCTCACATTCAAACATTTTTAGATGAACACTGAACTGAAACATTTCAGAAAAATAAAATATGAGTAATGTTGTTGTGCTAAAGTTTTGAGAACATTATTCATAACCAGATAACCGAACAAATAATACTTTACTTTAACTATGTTTGTGCATAATTTTAAGAGAAACTTGCCAGAACGGTAGCCAAAGTCAATAAGCAAGGCCTACTGAGCAAACATCACATAACTTAAATAATATATTCATTCAAGCAAGGCAGTCATTTTTAGGCATGTGCTTTTCATTCATTTGTGCTCATAAAACTTTATAATAACTATGAATAACAGTAACAAACATGTAATGCTTGACAGATTATTAATTAAAATACATTCAAATGTTTGTCATGAAAGTTTGATTCATTTCATGTATTCGCATTTGAATGTTCAGAACTGATCTGTTAAACAGTCATTTATCAAGTTGTCATCGAAAGCCTTTCATGTGTTTCACCATGTATCAAGTAGCTTATGTTTCTGAATTCCATGTTTCTTCATTCCATTTTTTATTGCTTGCTCATGTATATTTTGTTTTGTGATTTATTAAAATTTAATACCTTAACTGTGGTTAAAGTTTTTTATTTTTATTTGTAGGAACGTTGTTATTTATACTAATTTGAGTAGGCTAGTTCACCGCAAGGATTTAATTAAAACAATCAAAATACATAAAACTTTTATTTATTCATTTATTTTTTACATTTGTAGTTCATACCATGTACTGGAATGTAATGGAATTTAATTCCTTTCAAAAGACAATAAATGTGTTGCTCAAAATTTCCTATGAATGTTTTTAGAATGAAGGTCCTAATAGTTTATATTATACTTTTTATACTGACGGACAATAAATCAGAGACAAAACCAGGGCCCGAAGGCCAGAGATCTTTGGCCCGCCATGTCATATCAAAAGTAAAAAACATGCAATTAATTTAATAATTAATATTAATTTATAACTCATATTTTTTTCAACATTTTTTGTTTTATTTGTGCATTGAAATGTAAAAAAAAATAACAGAATAAAAAATATTGAATTGGGTTTAAAAAATATTTAAAATGAAAAAAAACAACAACAAAAAAAAACACTTTTTTAAACTATTTAATCATTTAAATTAGGCTATTTAGTCATTTAAAAGTAATTTAAAAATGTAATGCATTTGAATGGGGTCTTCAACCATATTTGACTCGGGAGGTACTTTTTAAAAATGAAAGCAGCTGAGAGCTACCCATATTACACAATACTTAAATCTCTTAAATAATCTATCAATCCAAACTGTTTTTCACAGTATTGTTAAAATTTGCTGGAAATATTAAAAAGTAGCCTACTGATACACACACTTAAATCATTTTACCAAGTTTTATGACAAAACCCAACAAAAATGAGCAGCACTATGCACTTTTTGTTTGCATAAACAGTGAAATAAAAACATTAAAAAACCATGACCGGATTTTAAACTAACAAAAACTATTCATAACATGTTATCTACTGACATGTACTACATGTTAAAATAAAGTTTTTACCTTCTTTTTTATGTATAAAATTATAACATTTCAGCCTTAAAAACTTTTTTCTTTTTTTTTTGGTTAATAAAAAGGATGAGTTAGGGTGATCAATTAAATTTTATCTGCTCCATAAACAGTTGTACATAAGCTAATGTGTATTCTAAAAATCTCAACACTTCTGATAACAATTATTCTAAGACAGTCGGTTTCCTATTATTCGTTCATATAAATAATTCCATCATACAGTACATTCTTTCACATGATCTCCCTAAGCAGTCTGCCTTCAGTCATGTTTTCACACAAAACGAAACTATAGGCTACTGCGTGAGACTCTTAACTTTGATTAAAGCTGCGCAATATTTACTGTGAGTTTTTCAAACCGCGATAATCAAATACGGGTCTGAATTATTTAAAATAATGATAATTAAAATATGAAACGGGATCATTAAAATAACCTCATGGCCAATATGTCAAGTAGCCTATGTCTTGGCGAGCTACCTCCAATCAGGCCACTATCTACTGGTAGCTCGCGAGCAAGCGACGTGTTGGAGACCTCATAATGCAACATTTACGTTTGGCCCATTGCCCTCCGGCAATCAAGTTTGGGCACCTCAGCAATGAATGGTCGGTATAGCCAAAGACTATAGAATACACTTAAAATGACTTTGCCATAGCTTCCCATTGCAGGTATTAAACAAAAGTATAAAATATGAAGATTCCCAAACGTTTATCCCCTTCGAGCCTATTCTAAGAATCTGTCTACGTTACCTGTCCGGTCAAAAATCCGATTTAGATGATAGCTAAACAAAAAACCGCACTGTCATCCTGCACTCGATAGTCTATTGATAGGCTACTAATTGCGATAAGATTCGATGGAATTCAAAGGTGCAGGAATCATTGTATTTTTTTGTATAACAACATTTTTGGAAACCCCTTACATGAACCTAACACTGAAACCAACTTTGATGGGTCGTATGCGCCTATAGGTAATTATGATACAGTTGGCCACGCACTAGTCGTTCTCCAACGATATAACGTTAATACTATAAAACCAGACTGACTGTAGCTGTCACCAGCTGTCATGTGGAAATCGGGAAGGCCCCTCCTTTCGGTAACTTGTCCTCTCCGCTCGCTCCGAACTCACACAGAGTATGGCTCGAAGCGATATAGCCCCAGTCATGCAGAGGCGAACCGATGACACACAGCGATGAGATCCAGCAGTGACGTTTAATTCCAATGGACTATGAGCGTTTCAATGTCATAAAGACAAGGAAAGTGTTCGAGTTAATAAAATAACTGACCGCCAGGCTTGATTCGCGTGGAAAATCTATAGGAAATCATGAATTTCCATTTGTCCATCTTGAGGCGAGTTTGCAGTGACGGCTTCGGTCTGCATGTGAATATGGCTCAAAAATGACCAATGGTAAGTTGAACAAGTGTCTCAATCAATGAAACGAGCTGAATTAACGCATTACTCTTACCTTCAAGGGCACAGAGTTGTTTGAGCCCGACTACAGGAAAAGCTTGTATTTATAGCTATCGTTACTTGGGGATTCCCGGCCATTATAAGCAACAATCAAAACGAAACTTGTGATTTACAAAGAAAAAGCGTGCTTATTACGAAAGTGAATGTTCACAGGGGGTTATTTATGTGGAAATAGTCATCCTGAAAGGGCAGTCATGTTGATCATTTTTGAATGGCATTGTAGCCTATTAAGTGTGTATGCACTGCGCATGATAGCCTAGTGTTGTGTTAATCCTGCATACGACTGAATGAAACCTTTTAGCGTTACACATGTGCATTTTTGTATTTGCAGCATCGTCTTGGTACTTCTGTTTTGATGCTTATTATACTACCTCTTGCGTTTTCCTGTGAAAGTGGCCACGATAAAAAACAGATCCCCAAGGAATACCGCAATATCATTAAGATACAACTGAAGCACGTTGTAAGTATTAATACCACATGTATGCCACCAAGTGAAGGGATTCAAACAGTTTATCTTATGCTGGCCTATTCTCACTTGTGTGTAGGATATACACATTGTAAAAACGTCTATTAAATGTACATTAAAGTGGGCAGGGTAAAATGGGTATATATATTTAAAAAAAAGTACTTAGCCTATGTTGCAGGCATGATGGAATATTTGTGCCGTAATTTGCATACAGTGAACTTTGATTTAGCTTTGTACCTTAAAATTGATTGATAATAACCACCATAATAATATGGGTAATAAAATAGGCCACATGATAAAGTTCCAAATTGGCATTTCCAAGAACCATAGCTAATAAGCACTGTAATATATTACCCAAAAAACAACATCATGCTACCACAATGCTTTAAACATTTGAACGAAAAATAAAATGTGAAGGCACAAGGTACATAACTGATTAGCCTACTCAACATATATTTTAGAGAAACTACTTGAATTTTCATGTTAAATATAACATAATTTCTCAAAAAAAGAAACCAATTCAAAATTAATGTATAACCATAATAATACTTTATTTTTACTTTTCAGGAGTCTATTATTGAACAACTCGATTCAAACTGTACAGCAAGAAATGTCAGCATGTTGAAGGAGCCAAAAAATGTAAGAAAATGTATATACTTTTTTGTCTATTTAACAAACCCCATCTGTTCAAGAGTGTGCTCATATTTCTCTCTCAAACTGAGAGAGCAGAAGTTGTTTCTCATACTTGACAGCCTTTTATATGTGGCAGTAAAGACACGTCCTCTAAAACATGACACCGTTTGGTTCTTTCACTTTCGTATTCCGCAGATTTGCTTTGTAAATGTTCTGACCTGCCATTCCCACACATTCCAGACCCATATGAAGTGCAGGGTCAGCTGGATGCTGTTCACAGCACATAGACACAGATGTTAGTTTAACAACCCTGCTTGACACCCAAGTTTCTCCTCTATTGTTGTCACTCATTCGCTGATTTGTTTCTGATCCGCTCACAGATGCAGTCCATCCACAGAAAAATCTGCAAGGTTAACGGAAAACTGAGGAGAACCAAGGGGGATTCAGCACACATAAATGGACAATTGAAAGATGTGTTATTAAAACTTGTGGATGAAATAAATACGTCCTTGAGATGTTGGTGCCATGGAAAGGTAACCCGAAACAACCGGTTTCCTCACATTCAGTTTTCTTTTACATTATTTTCATTTAAACCTCCTTTTTGTTTCATTTGTGGATGAACAGAGAGAGGGGACAAATAAGCCAATACAGAAAAGACAACAGTGGAAGCTTTGCAGAGTGAAAGACATTCTCGCCAACTTACAGAGATACTTTGAACAATACAATGCATATCTGTCACTCAGCACAGACCTTCCAGAGCGTGGGAAGACTTCAGAGCAAACCGGTATATAATACTCGGCCTCCATTCATCTCAAAGCTCTATTACAATGTTCAGAATATGAAGAAGTAACTGGACGCACCATGTGCCATTAACACTATTCAGTATTTGACTGAAGAAAACCTTTTTACGGGAAAATATGTGCTAACTATAAACATAATACTTATGCATGAAAATGTTTCAAAACATTGAACTTCGGATTGTTATATTTGAGTACGGAGGGTGCAGCAAATGGAACTCACAAACTAAAAAGTTGGTTTCAAATCCTATATTATACTAATTTTCTAGGCCTCAAGTTACAACTTTGTAGTTTTTGATTGCTTCTTTTTTGGGAAGTGACCCTATACAAGTCTTACACATTTTCTTACAGTAAAGCTGTAATAGATTACGCTCTCATTGTGTTTTTGAATGTTCTATACACATTAACTGTGATGGATTTAGTTAATGCTTTTTATATGAGGTTCCTAGTTTTGTAAATTATAAGTAGAGCCGTTTCTTAAAAATCCTTTTAAAGGGTTACTCCACCCCAAAATGAAAATTTTGTCATTTATCACTTACCCCCATGTCGTTACAAACCCGTAAAAGCTTTGTTCGTTTTCGGAACACAATTTAAGATATTTTGGATGAAAACCAGGAGGCCTGTGACTGTCCCATAGACTGCCAAGTAAATAACAGTGTCAAGGTCCATGAAAGGTGAATTTACTTTTGATTTGAAAGAAAACAGCGCATCCTTGTGGCGCGGATGATGCAGAAGAGCATACACAGCATACGGTGATATGGAGAGACACAGAGGAGACTGTTGACAAAGGAATTGTCGAATAAAGTCGTTATTTTTGTTTTCTTAGCTTACAAAATATGTTCCCATTGCTTCATATAACCCAGATTGCACATCTGATGGCAGATGGAGTATTCTGACGACGACTTTCATACCTTTCCTGGACCTTGACACTGTTATTTATTTGTCAGTCTATGGGACAGTCACAGGCCTCCTGGTTTTGATCCAAAATATCTTAAATTGTATTCCGAAGACGAACAAAGCTTTTACGGGTTTGGAACGACATGGGGGTTAGTGAATAATGACAATTTTCATTTTGGGGTGGAGTGTCCCTTTAAGGAGTGATTTTTTAGTTTATAATTATTAAACCTTGTCTTAAGGAGCTACTGAAATGGTTCGATTTAACATGGTTGATAACAATTGGTGCTGTTCTACTAATATATAAATATTAAAATATAAATATATAAAATCAACAGGTGGGCTTATATGGTACATGAACTTTTTAGGGTCACTTCCCCTGTATAAAGAACTATGTTAACTTTTCACATATTCACTTCACTTTTTTTATTTTTTATATATAACAGTACATCACTGTTTGTTTGTTTTTTCCAGAATGTTTGACATTAATTGAGATTTTTAAAAAATATTATTGTATTGCTATGTAACACCAAATTTCCACTTTAATTTCCCGTTTTATATGCAACTTCATGCCAGTATCTACAAGGAAAAATGTGTTCATGAAGAGAAACATGGAAATAGAAATATGGAACGGAACCATGTAAAAAAAACCTAGGGTTGTCAATCAATTCAAAAATGTAAAAAATGCTTTAATGAATAACTACATATATAGCATATATCAATATTTTTTGAGAAAAGCCCCTAAATAAAGATTATGACACTATTGTGAGCAAATCACTGAATAGGCATTATAAAAAACACTGAGTCAATAATGAAAGGCTTATATATTTGAATAAATAGACAACTGTATTAAATTAATGTGTGAAATTAGCAGCCCTAAATAAACATTTAAATAAACTCAAGCAGAAACAGTCTGATTTATGTTTTCCACTTTATTTATGTAGGATAAGTCAATCCATTTTAACCATTTTATCCTTTAACGGCAAAAATTGTCATAATCCAAAAAGCAGGTATTCATAAGCTATATTTACTGCCAGAGAAGCAGTAACACAAGCATAACAAGGTGAAGAGTGTTGCTTGAAATGCATATGAGCTTGAGATCGGCAAACAGCCATCAACTCCTCGACCTCTGTCATCCTGGACCAGCAGTGATAAAGCTTAAAGGCTCGGAAGCAATAAAATACCATTGTAAAGCTACTTTTTAGTAAGGTTGTAATATGGTTGACGCTCTTGAAGAATGTGACATGATATTGCAGTCGCCTTTAAGTTTTGTATGTTGTGTTGATGTGTAAATATGTTGGACAGACTAGATCAACCAAGGTTGAACAGATGTAATGGATTGAATGTCTAATAAATATACGACGACGATTTCTACAAGTCATTTTCTTGTTCAATACTGTTAAAAACACACAAAACAATCAAGAACGTATAAAAACAAAGTGAAATACGAAAGTGGATTGCTCAGCGAAAACAACTGTTGTCAATGCATTTAACAGGAAACTTTTTAACTTAAAAAAAATAATATTTTAAATAAAAATGAAAGCATTTAAATTCCCTCAAAATGACACACTACAATAAGATTAACATTAGAATAGTTGCATTTTATGAGTGATATGGTCCCATTTTAAGGCCTAGATCAATTTAAGTCAATTTAACATATCTACTGTATATTTTAATCATAACTATAATTGAGATAACACTACTCCCTTTGTAGCAGTAACCAATCATATTGCACTTTCATATCCCCCCCAAAAAAAAAAAAAAAAAAAACTGAGCAGAAGGCTGGGATGGGATTCTTTCTATAGAAACAGAAGCAGATTACAAGTGAAAAATTTCTACACCACAAGGATTTGCCAATAATATATTTGCGGCTACAGTGAGTCAGTCTTACTTTTATATGTAATTATTAAATGTTCATTCGTTTCACTCCGCACTCGCAGCAAAACTTGGCCCAGTCCACAGGGTACTTGGTCCCACACTCATGACAAAATTTGGTGCCCATTGTGGAAAAAGAGATTTCATTTTCGTTTTTCACATCATTCCTAACAAAAGAAAATCACAAAGGTTTGAATGAGTCAGTGTGGACTATTTAAAACAAAACCGCAACCCAGAAGTAAGACTAAAAGAACTTTTGTAACCAATGTAATGAAAAGACAAAGGAAAAACTGAATACCAGCAGTTGATGGATCTCTCGGTCCATGTCATTTGCATTCATCACCACAATTCCTAAGAAGTCACCCAAACTTCACAGTGCAATACACCAGTATTTGCAATGTCATACCTTGGAATACAGTTGTCTGCATTCTGGACCTTTTTCTTGTTCATCCCTATACCAGAAGGTGGATTTCTCAGTGAGCTTTGTGAAACCATGCCCTTGGGTTTCATGTTCCCTCTGCAACCACAAACATAATGATGATCTTACAGCCTGAAGTAAATGTCAAGTATCAGGACTGGTCAGTGAGCTGGTGTCTTACTCAGAGGGAGGGCTGGTCAAGCCAGAGGAGGTGTTCCGTAATGGAGAGTATCCTGATGATACACTCCTCACTGAGCCAGTGGATGAGGTTTTGCAGCTAGGAATACCTGTGGAGGGAGAGAGGAAAGAGCTTTTTGGACCATTGACAGAGCCTTGATTTAAAAAAAAAAATAATTTATGTAAATGGTAAATGTAAAAAATGTAAATGGTAAATGGTACCATTCTCTACACTTTATGTTTTTGGATGCTTGTCAACTCAGTGGCATTAATGTGCATTTTAAATGTTTTGTAGAGAGTCCAAAAACTATTTTACATTTTACTGATGTTAAAAATATTAAAAGGAGACCATCGGAGGTGGGAAGAATTTAGAACCAATATGTGGACAGGATCAGTGATGTTATTGTTAAATATATAATAATAATAATTTTATATGTTTTTCTTTTATAGCGCCACCAAGTGACCAAAACACCAATTTCTTTAAGGAGTTCAGACTGAGGGCTTATCCACAGGAACCAGAGCTTTCCCTATCTAATCTTTTTTTCCTCATTCTAAAACAAAAAATTCCGTAAACATGGCGTCATCTCAAGAAATATCTGGGCACACACGAGACCACTGAAACAGATTGAAAACTATGTAGTATACAAACCCAACACAACAAAGACAGTGAATGCAACAACTTCAAGAGCAAGAGTGGAGTCATATAAATTTAACATAAATAGATATTTATAAAATGTTTATTAAATAATAGTATTTCTTTATGGAGTCGAACACAAGCATGTAGTCC